>NC_081180.1:231375624-231555624 GCF_029867415.1 Vicia villosa | reverse complement strand
TTCTAAAATCTAACACTTTAATTGAATCTTTTACCCAAAAAATTCAATTTTGACCAAATAAAACCTTGGAATCTAAAACATATATTTTCTTTCTCATTCTTCATCTTCTTTATCAAAATTTTCTTAAAAAAAAAAAAAAACCTGAAACTTAAAATTTCTCAAAACCCAAAAACTTGAAATCTAAAACATATATCTTCTTTCCCATTCTTCATCTTCCTTATCAAAATTTTCTTCAAATTAAAAAAAAAAAACCCAAAAACTTAAAATTTCTCAAAACCCAAAAACATAATTTTCTCAAATCTACTTTAATTGAATCATTTGCCTAAAAAATTCAATTTTGACCAACCTTAAAGTCTAAAACATAAATTTTCTTCGAATTGAAAAAAATAACCATAATCAAAAGAGAGAGATAAACTACCATACATTCATAAATTGACAAAATCAACCATTTGGTTGTCATTGCAGCAATTGAATATAAAAAAGAAATAAATGCATAAGCCAATATGAAAAAATGGAAAGGAATAGTTGGAGGCTGAATCTAATGGAGGTTATGACCGGAAACAGTGTTTCGATTTCAATCCAAAAATGAATGGTGGTTTTGAGCTTCTCTCTCTAGAAATGAACGGTGGTTTTGAGTCCTCTATGCAAAAAAAACTAAGGTGTTGAATCTGGGTTTCAAGCATTTGATCATCACTTACCTTCATGGTAGTTTTTAGTATTCAATCTGGGTTTGAGCTGTTTCAAGCATTTGTTGAATCTGATTTCAAGCATTTGTTCATCAGTTACTTTCATGGCCTATGTTCATCATTATATTTGATGAAACTGGGTTTGAGTCGATGAATCTGGATCTAATCACACCTTAAAACTAATTAAACTAAGGTGCATAAAAGGTAGTTTTTATTTTTTTTACCACTTTTGAAAACTCAAATTCAATTTTTTAAAATTAAATTACCAATTTAATTTGTCCAGTTTAACACAAATTTGGTTATGGGTATAATGGACCCTTTGTTCAGTGACAATTGCAAGAACCCAAATTTTGGAATGGCAAAAGGAAGGTGATACAAGGTGCCATGTAGGATGCCACGGGTGCAAAAATAGACACTTTTAGTGTGAATTAGATGGAAAGGACTTATATGATATGGTTTTAATAAATAAGGGATGACATCGGCCCTTTTAAAAGATAAAGGACCAAAATGGACCCAAGGGTATAGCTAAGGGATGAAAAACGGTATTTAGCCAAAAATTTAACTTGATTTATTTGAGATATAATTAAGGCATTGAAGATCGCTTCAGTATGTCGTTCCTTGGGATAAATAACTTCTTTTTCTAATAGATATTTCATAACCAATTAATGGTACTGTAAATGCCAATTTGACTAGAATATTGACGGCTAAAGAAATTATTTACAACTTAAAACTAGGAAGCAATAACAACAAGACTTAGGAAGAGTACCATAATCCTCAGTGTGTAGTGCAACATTTTGCACCACTTTAACATAATCTCTTTCACTATAATTCAATGGTACAAACTCTCAACATAAACTTATTGAATGCAATAGAAGTGTAAAAATTAACTTGATTTATTTAATATATTATTAAGGAATTAAAGATCGCTCTATTCGGTCGTTCCTTGGGAGAAATTACTTTCTTTTCTAATCGGTGGCTTTTTGTGAAAGAAATTTTTCAAGGAAATGGGCATTGTTTATAATTTCACCATGCAATACTCTTCCCTTTACCATGTGTACATGACCCTCAATGTTCTCCCGTTTCTTCTCCTATTTAACAACGTTTTTGTTTTCCTTATTCACACATGTGTTATTGCACGAGATCATGTCTTTATGAAGATTTTTGTTTTAATTAGTTGTGCTAAAAAACATATAACACACGTAAAAATGATGAATTGTTAAGTTCCATGCACCTTTGATTTTTTTAAACTTTCACATCCTTCGTGGATTTTAATGAACTTGAGAAATATTTTCTTATATCATATTCTAGTGTTTCTAATTTTTTTCTGTCGCAATGCAAAAAATATTCAAGACGTGCTCGAAAAACAATGAAGTCCCCATCAAGGTTTATTTGAAAAGGAAAAACATTGATAAAACCCTAAAAGAATAAATAAATGATCATCACAACCAAATTCAGGTTCGAGAGTCGATTATGTAAAAGGAAAAGAGATCTATCACAAAAAAAAACTTGTTTTGCTACTAGAATATGCGTCAAAACATCAACACCTTTATTCCAAAAAAGTATTAAATCCTTAATAAATGGACTTAGATAAATATTTATGCCGTTTCCAAGTTGTCTTGGTCCAGAATCATCATACTTAACATCATATACTTGCGCTTCATGCTCAACCAAGTAGATAGATTCTAAGTTGTGAGAAAACAAGTCACGAAGAATGGTTAGTACTCAGATTACCAAAGGGGTTCATTTCATCTGTGGCAAGCCCAAGCCTAAGGTTTCTTGGCTCAAGGCCAAAATTCAGAAGCAATGAATCAATTTTCTTCCATTGCAAGGAATCGGCTACATGGCGAATGTTTCCATCATATTTTCTTTCATTTGTATGCTATCTAATATTCTTTGCGTCATTCGCATTAACAAAAATTCTCTTGAACCTTGAAATAATTGGCAAGTACCATAACACTTTAGCAGGAGGATCACTACTACAAGTGATACATTTCATGGCGAAGCTTTCACCTCGGGCAAAAAAAACTGAGGTACTACAAATAATTCTTTGCGCCATATTTTATTTTTTATAAAAATAAAAACAACATATTCCCCTGGTTTTTAATATAACCGAGGGGAAAAATAACTCAGGTAACGCTTCGAATCCCATCTATTGCAGTTTATGTTTTTATTTTTTTATAAGTGAAAATTAAATGATCTATCCCTTCGGTTTCCTTAATAACTGAGGGATAAAATGATAAGATTTTACTATAAAAACATTCGTTAAACAGATTTTACCTTAATCCTAACTTATATGTTGCCGCCCAAACTAGTATGCATCATTCTTCGAAATGGATTGCAAGACAGAAAAAATCTTCAATGTTCTTATATCCTTGAACAAAACATTTTTCTGGTTCGTGCAATCTATCTCATATAATGGTGTTGATATTATATTTATAGAACAACTCTCTGTTAAAGAATGTTGGAAAAGTTCCCTATGATAGATTGCAAGTGCAGAAAATCATTTCTGCTTCAAAAATAAACAAAGAAGGTTGTTCATCTTTTGAAAAGATATATGTGACAAAATCTGGAATTGCAGCGATGATGAATATATATATATATATATATATATATATAATATTCTGTGTTAAGAATGTAATATTTTTTAAAAAATAAATATTATTCACCTCGGTGTTCTTCTAAAACCGAAGGGCTTACTTATTTTATTTTTCTATTTAAAAAATAAAATATGTTTCCCTCGTTTTTTTAATAAAACCCGAGTGAATATGTTACACAGCTACAACAAAATCTCTACACTATATTCTTAAAAGAATAACGCTCCATATACTGTCAAGATATCAATCCAAAACATACTATCTACATCCACCATTATATATCTTTCTTGTGAAAGCATTTGCCTCGATAACATTTTCTCAAGATAATGAAACTTTGGAACTTAAAAAAATTTGAAAAAGTTCTCTATGATGGATAACAAGTGCAGAAAATATAATTCCAATATTTGGAACTGATAACTCCTTACTTAGAGCAGATAGCTCCTTAGAATATGTTACACAACTACAACAAAATCTCTACACTATATTCTTAAAAGAACAACGCTCCAAATATTGCCAAGACATCATTCCACAACATACTATCTACATCCACCACTATATATCTTTCTTGTGAAAGCATTTGCCTTGATAACATTTGCTCAAGATAATGAAACTTCGGAACTTAAAAAAATTTGAAAAAGTTCTCTATGATGGATTACAAGTGCAGAAAAAACAATTCCAATGTTTGGAACTGATAACTCCTTACTTGGAGCAGATAGCTCCTTAGAAATTGATTGTATGCAATCCATAAAACTTTAAAATAATGAGAACAAAATGTATCCAACCGGATCTGGATTACATCAAAGATGTGTTGTTATCCAAGAATAACACCTACTATGATAACATTGCATTTATTGTAATAATGTAATTTAATTTTTTGTGTAAACAATGTAATGTTAAAAAAAAACTTATAAACCTCAGTGTTCTAATTAAACCGAGGGGTAAACATTTCTTACCTCGGTTTTTGATAAAACCGATGGTATAATTTTGACGTGATAATTGAGGATATTGATCACCATCTTTAAACAAATTTGTGTCGTCCATTTCATGAGTATCATTGTTCTAGACACTTCTATTAGTGATACGCGTGAAACCTAACAGACATTAATTATAAAAGTATTTTGAATATCAATAATTGTTAATGTAACATATAACATGAAAACTTTGAAGCGTAAAAACTTGGTAAGGTTCTCTATGATGGATTGCAAAAGCAGAAAATAAAATGTGTTTAAGGTTTGTGTTCTTCAATAATCATTTTACGGTGTTCTTTAATAATCATATATTCATTCATTCAACTAACTCTTTTCTTGTTTTACATTAGAAACAAATAAATGCAAAAGGTATCTAAAACATATTGCATTCGACATTTTATCTTTCCCGACATTTCAATTAAACGAGGATCCAACATCCGATCTTCACCAACAGTGATGATGATAAATCGTATTAAAAAATTATTATATATATTTATAAAAATATTATGTGTAAACAATGTAATATTATGGATAAACAATTAATTTATTAATATTTTATAATAGAAGTTTCACCTTTTTATTATTTTAACAAATAAAATATATATTATATAAAAAATAATGTCATTTTATATTTATATTTGCATAAAAGTGAATTTATTTTTATTATACAATTTTTATGTGTGCAATGAAATTGCATAATAAAATCAAATTTATATAGTGATTTTTTAAATTTTATTTAATAACTTTTAGAAATTTTTATTTCTTTGTTATGTGTATATATGTTTAAATATAAAATATAATAATAGAAGTTAAGTGTTTTAGTGGTAAGGCCTTATTAAAATACATGAAAGTCACGAGATTGATTTCTAGGTATCACAACTTTTATTTTTATTTTATGCATAAAGAAGACTAAAATCGGTCGCTAATTTCAGTCTCAAATTTGTTTGTTAAATTTCGGTCACTAAATTGGTCGCAAAAGCTTAGCGACTAACACTTTTTTAATCGAAAAGTAGGAGACTAAAATCGGTCATTAAATTCAGTTTCAAATTTGTTCGCTAAATTTCGGTCACTAAATTCGTTACAAAAACTTAGCGACTAATATTTTTTTAACCGAAAAATAATAGTCGCTAAATCAGTCGCAAAACATTTTAGTGATCGATTTTAAAGCTTTTTCGATCACTAAAAACAAATTTTCTAATAGTAATTGCTTAAATATGTTAGATGTATCTTAGTGTTAAATAGAAGATGTATCTTTCTACTCCCTCCGTTTTTTATTATAAGTCGTTTTGGAAAAAAAATCTGTATTTAAATATAAGTCGCTTTACAATTCCAATGAATAGTTAATGCTACTTTTCCTATTATATTCTTAAATATTTATTATTCTCTCTCCTTTCAATTATATAAATTAATCTTCCACATGTCATTAATGAAGGATAATTTTGTAAAAACCTTCGTAATTTCTCATTTTCATACAACAATTATTATTTTTCTTAATCTGTGTGAAAAGTCTAAAACGACTTATAATAAAAAACGGACGGAGTAGTTGCTAATGCTATTCTCACAGTGAAATGTGTTTGATATTCTCCAAACTATTTATTGTTGTTAAGTCACTGGAATTGCAGATATTATAATATTATATATATATAGAGGAGGGATCAAATTACAGGAGGGATCAAATTACACCCGAAGAGTTACACCACGAGTTACACTCGTTCAATAACTACATCTCGAATTAATATTTTTTAAATTTAACCGTTGGATTGAAACATAATATCATATAGATCATACCTATAAAGTTTGAGCTTAATCTATAATGATTTACTATGTCATTGAATTACATCAAAATTAACGTTATATAAAAGCTCATTTTGACGTTAATCTTTGGATATGTTGATGATATAGTAAATCATTATAGATTAAGCTCAAACTTTATAGGTATGATCTATATGATATTATGTTTCAATCCAACGGTTGAATTTAAAAAATATTAATTCGAGATGTAGTTATTGAACGAGTGTAACTCGTGGTGTAACTCTTCGGGTGTAATTTGATCCCTCCTCATATATATATATATATATATATATATATATATATATATATATATATATATATATATATATATATATATATATATATATATATATATATATATATATATATATATATATATATATATATATATATATATTATTTGTTTGACTAATAAAAAAACTATAATTATTCTATGTTCATATATGTAAGTACCATTGACCAAACGACATTAACATAATATTCATTATCATTTATATTTTATTTAATCTTTGATACTAATTATTGTTCTAACACTTTCTTTTTGGATAACATCTTTAATTTTTTTTGACATAATAAATATTTCGTGATTACATTTAATAAATATAATAAGAGACTCATCTAAAAAGGTGGATCAAAATCCTTAATAAAAATTATTAAGAGTTTTTGAAAATTTAAGTTGGTGTGATCGGTTAATACAAGGGGTAACCGGTTACAAGCATCAAAATAAGTCAAATAAATTGGGAAAAAGTACTTTTGAAGTTGGCGTAATCGGTTACACATTTCTACTATTAACAGCTGTAACCAGTTACAAGTTTTGTGTAACCGGTTACAGGTTCGAGTTTTTTTGGCTTTTCTCTTATTTGAGTTATTGTTTTGTATCTCAATCATTTGTTTATATACCCTAGATGTATCATTGTTATAGCTAACAATTCTCACCCTCAATTCTCTCTCTCTCTCTCTCTCTCTCTCTCTACATTCAAATCATCCATTGTTCACCAAATAGTGATTCCAAGTTCTAATATTTGGCATCAATAGACTAGTTCGATCCACCAAACACCTAGTGTGTAACATGAATTCTGTCTCCAATTAAAGAACTCTACAAACCTACTCGTCCTTGATTCGAGGAATTACGATAAATGGTGCAAGCAAATGAAGATGTTATTTGGCTACCAATATGTTCTTGAAGTGATCAAGAACAAGGTGAATCCCCTTGTCGAAGGTGCAATGAATGCACAACGAACAACACAAAAGGAGGAGAAGAAGAAAGATTTCAAAGTGCTGTTTTTGATCCATCAATGTGTGGATGGTGACAACTTTGAGAAAGTTGATGATTGTGAATTGTCAAAGCAAGCATGAGAAATATTGGAAAAGACATATGCAAAGGCTAACAAGGAAGAGGTGGTGAGGTTATATGCAAGCTTCAAATCTCTCTTGAGGCTCATGAGCAAAGGATGGAGGAGAGAAATAACGACAAAGTAAAGGTGGAGATCGTTTTGCAAGTTCGGTTCAATGAGAAGAACAAAAAGACAAAAGAAAATTTTCATAATTTTGGTGCAAGAGATCAAAATTTGACTTGTCAAAACGGTGAGAGTAACTATAACAAAAATAGTGGTCAAGGAAACTTTAGAAGTGAAAAGGGAAAGTATGATAAGAGCAAGGTACAATTCTTCAATTGTCAAAAGTCTGGTCATTATGCAAAAGATTACAACACGGACAAGAAGGAACCTCAAGTGGATGAAGCCAAGGTTGCAAGACAAGATTTTGTTTATGATAACATACTCTTGGTCATGATCACAGAAGGGGAAGTAGCAGCAGCAATTCCGAGAATGCTGTAGAAACGTGTTGTAACCGGTTATGTAAAAACAACAACCGATTAAAGGCAGAAGTAAACGTTATGATGAGTGCGAAAGAGGTAGTTCAAAGCCTTGAGGAATGGTATTTAGGCTCAGGTTATTCTATTCATATAATAGGGAGGAAGTATTGATTTGTTAAAATCAATCAAGCCATGAAGAATAAAGTGAAATTTGCGGATGGCACTATTATAGCGGCCTATGGAACATGTGATGTTTTGGTCATGAAGAGAGATGATGGGAATTCCTTGATTAACCATGTATTGTACATTCTTAGAATCAAATTTAACCTTCTAATTATTGGCCAATTGGTTGTGAAGGGCTACAAGATTCACATGGAAAACAAGGCGCTACGCGTTATGGAAGCAAACAGGGTTTTGATCCTTAAAGCTCCCATGGCTGCCAATAGAAATTTCAAAGTTGATTTAAAGGTTATGGAGCATAGGTGTCTAGTTACAACGGCTAGTCGAAAAGAATAGATATGGCACTACTGTTTGGAAATCTGAACTTCTAAGATCTTAATGCATTGCAAAAGAACATAACGGTAAACGGGTTGCCATTTATCAACATACCGACTGAAATTTGTGAAGAGAGTGTGCAAGCGGAACAACGCAAGAGAAAATTCCGCAAGGATGCATGTTGTAGAACTAAGCATCACCTTGAGGATGTGTATTCCAATGTGTGTGGGTCAATGCAAGTTGATTCGGTTGGTGGCAGTATATATTTTGTCACATTTATCGATGATTATAGTAGAAAGCTATGGACATACCGAATTAATAGAAAATATGAGATATTCAAAGTGATTAAGAAGTTCAAGTCCAAAAGCGGTCACAAGTTTAAAGTTCTCAAAACGGATGGTGGAGGCGAATATGTCTCAAATGACTTTGGAAAGTATTGTGATCAAGAAGGGATAGTACATGAGGTAGTACCACCTTATACACAACAGCAAAATGGTGTTGCCGAAAGGAATAATTGATCGATTAAGAACATGGTGAGAAGAATGTTGAAAGGGAATAACTTGCCGAAAGATTTATGAGGAGAAATGGTATCCACAACTGCCTATTTGTTGATTAGGTGTTCAACAAAGAAGCATGAGAACATACCACTGGAAGAGGCATGGTCTGGATTCAAACTGAATTTGAACCAGTTGAGAGTTTTTGGTTTCGTAATGTATCTACATATTTTGGGACTACTTAGAAAGAAGTTGGACGATAAGGGTGAATTGATGATACTTGTTAGGTATCATTCCACATGAGGTTACAAGTTGTATGATGCTACTAACAGGAGGATTGTGATCAGTCAAGATGTTGTGGTCGATGAGTTAAAGCAAGTGCAGCAACCTGTAACCGGTTATGAGCAGTCTATAACTAGTTACCTAAATTTTGTAACCAGTTACACCTTCAAAATTCCAGATTCTACAGAATTGGGAAGTGCAGATCAAATGCCGCATGTCAAAGCCCGGAATTAAGAGAACGTTAGAAGACCAATAAGACAAAAAGGTTTTCCTCAAAGAACCCAAGATTGTGAGATGTTCTAAGACAACAAATAGTGTTTTTAGAAACACGGTCCACTGCCACCACCGTACGTTTGGAGCCCTTCCACCGTGATTTTTAGAAGCAACTATTGGTAGATTTTATCCATGGTGATTTTCTACCGTGGTTTTTAATAAATTCCAAACATAGGCAAAGCCAATGATGATGGTGATTTCATCCATTTTGCAAATGGGATTTAGTTGATCTACCATAAGGAAAAAAGTCAATTGATATAAGATGGGTCTATAAGGTGAAGGAAAATCCCAAAGGTGAAATAATCAAGCATAAAACTCGATTAGTTGCAAAGGGATTCTTGCAAAGAGAAGGCGTATACTTTGAAAAGGTATTTGCACTAGTTGCTAGAATTGAAAACATAAGGCTAATTATTGGTATTGCGAATAACAACAATTGGTCCATCTATCAAATGGACGTAGAATATGCGTTTTTGAACGAACTGCTTGAAGAGGAAGTTTATGCAGAGCATCCCTTGGTTTTTTGTGAAAAACCAAGAAGGAAGGTTCTACAAGTTGAGAAAAGTGCTATATGGTTTAAAGCAAACTCCAAGAACTTGGAACAAAAGGATAGATAGATTCCTAAATAACATTAGCTTCAAGAAATGTGTATCCGAACATGACGTTTATATGAAGACGAATACAAGTGAAGGGGTGATCATCCTTTGTTTATACGTAGACGATTTGTTGATCACATGCAGCGGCGAAAAGTGTATTTCTAAGTTCAAGAGTGAACTTATGAAAGAATTCGAGATGACCGACCTTGGCCTCAATATATGAAGGTGTGAAAAATACTAGAAAGGAGGGGGGTTGAATAGGGTATTTAAAATATAACTTTTATCTAATAAAATCCCCTTTTTAAAACTTCACTATTGATAAGAGAGATAAAAATGCAATAAAGAAAGAACAAGGAATGTTTACACTAGTTCACTTGAAAAATATCAAGCTAATCTTGTCCACCTACCAAGGTGATTTCGCCTTATCAACAAGGTCTTAATCCAATAATCTCAAAATTATTACAATGCACATGCTACCTGCGAGTGACTCACTTACAAACTCTAAGACACACTAATCTTAGACTTCTCAAGGATTCTGACCAACTGGTCCCTTAAGGAACAATCAAACTACAGTTTGAAAATATGTTTGTTTACAAAATAATGCTTCTACACCAGCTGATACTCCCTCCGTTCCTTTTTAAGTGTCGTTTTAAAAGAATTTTTTCGTTCCTATTTAGGTGTCGTTTTATAATTTAATGTTATAATTTGTCAATTATATCCTTATTTTCTCAATAACTCTACTTCACATTTTTCAATTAGTTATTGAAAAAAGAGAGTGTATGAATGGGTTTATTTGGAAAGAGAAAAATAAATAAGGGTATGATAGGAAAAGTAACTCTAATAATCCACTATCATGGTTGAAGAGTTTTTTGCTAAAATGACATTTAAAAAGGAACGGAGGGAGTAGTAAATAGTAATTTGAGAGTATGGACTAAAAGAATAAGGAGCTTATGAACATTCTTTCAAGAAAGTATGAGCGTGTAAAGTGAGCAACCTTCTCCTTAAGTCTTCAAGCCTATTTATAGCCCAATAAAATAATATATTCATTGAAGGGCATTCTTGGAATTTTCAAAAAGCTGGCAGCTTGAAACAACGTGGGGGACAAGATCATGCGACACGTCCGTCCTTTCATGGTAGTGGAGCGAAACATCCGGTCGTACCATGTACCATGTACCATGTTAACGTTATCTTTTATTCTTTTTGTACTTCAGAGGCTTCTGATGAGCATGAGTTAGAAGAAAGAAAATAAACCTTGGGTCATCAGGACTTCAAGTCTTCAGATTCTTTAGAACTGCATCTTCAGAGTCTTTAGCACTTGGTCTTTAGTACCCTTTATCTTCAGAAATATAAGTCTTCAGCATCTGGACTGTTCCTCAAAACTTCTGTCTTCAAATCTTCAGAACTTGGTTTCTTTGATAGCATATCAGAGTCACAACTTCAGAGCCTTCTGAAGTGATTTGCTATTGTTCAGCAGAACTTGTGTAGCGCAGAAGAGAAACTTGGTTACTTCTGATGGTTTGGCAGCACCTTTCGTCAGATGTACAACCTGGTTGTTAAATACTTAAAATAAAAAATATTAGAGTACCGAAATTTTTCATACAAACATACTCATTGTTATCATCAAAACTCAGAGGTATTATTGCAAAACCAAATCTTGTTATAACAATATATACTTCCTTGGCATCGAGTTTCACAAGTTCAAAAAGGGATTGCTCATGCACCAAGGAAGATATGCTCTTGAGATATTGAAGAAGTTTGAAATGAAGCATTACAATGTTGCCATTACTCCAGCTGAACCAAGGTTACAATTGTCTAAGAATGGGGATGAGCAAGAGGTAAATCCAACTCAGTATAGGATGCTGATTGGATCCTTGCATTACTTATGCAATATGCGATCAAATTTGGCTTTTAGTGTCAGTATTGTCAATAGATTCATGGAGAGACTGAAGGTGTCTCACTTGGCAGCTGTCAAAATTATTCTAAGATACGTCAAAGGTTTTATTGACTACGGAATTCTCTTTCCCGTAGCGGATACGGGCAGAAAATGCAATTTACTCTATTTTATCGATTTCAATTGGTGCGGAGTTAAAGATGATCGAAAGTATACAAGAATAGTGCGTACAAGTTAGGATAAGTGTAAATTTTGTTTAAGAAGTGCTTTTATAGTAAAACCTAATTATTTTATCCCTCAGTTATTAATAAAACTGACGGGATAGATCATTTAGTTTACAAATAAATAATATAATAAAAAGAATGGTTCTTGAACTCTTTTTCCTCGGTTTTAAGAAAATTCGAGGTAAGATGTGCTTTTATTTCTAAAACAGCGCGCTTTGGAATCATATCACTAGATACATATTTATATTCAGTGGAAAACCAATCTCATTGTGTTTGAAGAAGGAATCGGTAATGGCACTCTCGCTTTGTGAGGCCAAGTATATTGTCGCTTCGTTGTGTGTATGCCAAGCCGTGTGGTTAATGAATCTATTGAAGGATCTGGACAATGATGAAGGTGATGCTATAACACTATTGGCTGATAACATTTTCGATATTAATCTTGCTAAGAACCCAATTGCACGTGGATGAGCAAGCATATTGAGATGAGTTCACTACTTGATGGAACTTGTTAGTGAAGGAAAGTTGAGATTGTGATATAGTAGAAGTGAATACCAAGTGACTGATTTGTTAACCAAGAGGATCACAATTGAAGTGTTCAAAAGGTTGAAGATGAGCATAGAGATAGAAGACTTGAAGCACTTAAATTAAGGTGGCGTGTGAATAATTTTTTATAATTCAAGTTGGTGTAACCGGTTAACACAGATGTGTAACTGGTTACTGTTTACGGTGATTTCCGGTAAACAACCGCTAGTCTTCCAAACTATAATAAATATGATTTGGTTACTCGCAGGATCGACTAGATTGATCCTAGGACATAGTCAAAAAGGTTGTTATTCATGATAGTTCGAATTATGTCTATGGTTGGTGTGTCTCGAAATAAGAAATACTTAATCAAGGAAATAAAGATTAGCAATCACCTTGTTATACACGTAAATATAACATCAGCGAAAGGTAAGTTAAAGATAAAACATAAGACAAAACTGTAAAAGTGCAAGAATCTTAAAGTGCAGAAAAGTTAAATGCTTCGAAAATTAGATGACATGAAAGTAAAGAGTGCAGGAATATAAATGACATAAAGTAAATGGAATGCAATAATATCGAAAGATACTTGAATAAAGAAAAATACACATGTATTTAAAATGGTGTTGGTGTCATACGTACATTTCTCAGCGAACTCTTTCTCTTAACACTTGATACTTGAGTAATATGTGAGTGATTTGTACAAAATGAACACACGGAATCCTAATACTAAGACCCTTATTTATACTAAATTTGACCCTAACGGTCCTACACTAATCTGATGCCACGTTATTCTTCGAGAATCCCTGGGATGCCATCTGTCTTTGTGCAGTTATCTAAACTACTTCGAAATTCAAATCCTCCCGCCTGAATCCTCTTTCGACGCGTGGCAACGTAATCAGAATCGAGAATGCCACGAAAACACGCTAAGCTTCAGTACTTCGCATATTTCGCAAAAAACGTCTAAGTCCCAAAGACCATTCTTTTCGAATTTAGCTTCGGCGCTCACTATCTTTGTTCCAACTTAAACATCATTCTCGAAGCATGGCCATCAGTAGCCATTTTTATCTTCAAAGATGATCATCAGTAACCATCTTCCTTTGAATTCCAAATCTTCGAAAGACATTCTTCTCAAACGAAATCTTCAGCTAACAAATTACCCCCAATAAATGCCTGTTTCGAAAAACAAGAGAAATAGGCGTTTCTTATTATAATAAGATTTCGTTTTAGAGTTCCGAGACTATTGACTGACGTCATAATCATTTATGACTCTGTTTCCAAAACGTCTTGTCGTTTTCAAAGATGTCTACTCATAACTTACATTCCCACGTTCTGGTCTTACTTCATGATCATTACTCCTATATACTAGGAGTAAAGCTAATAACTATTCGACCGCCGTTGGATTAAATCAATGCCTGCCGCGTGTGTCTTGGCTTTTACCCAAAAGATTTGAAAGGGTTTCCGTTAAACCTTTAAATACTTGAACTCCTACCCTCATATAACTTTCACCTCTATTTCCTCATTCTTTCCACAGAAAAGAACGTCTCTAGTTACATTCAAACCCATTTCCCAAATCAAACTTACTCATGGCATCTTCTTCAAACGTTCTTCAACCCGCTTTGAAACTTCAGAAATCTACACAGATGGGGGATCAAGAGTACATACCAAACCCAAATACTGCAGAAGTGCGCGCCATTTATGCTTCTCAGGTAATCATTCCCTTTGAACTTTCTGGAAAAACTCATGCCTTCATGGGTCCTTTACCAGGAGAAACTAACTCCTCTTTGAATAAATTCTTTCCTGCTTATTATAAAACTAGGCCTCTAGTTAGCAAGAATAAGATAGATGAAGATGGTCATCCAATCTTAGCAGATCCTGACCGCGCAGAGGAAACTTCGACTACGACCCTTTCAACCTTAGAGAAAATTAGGTTAAACTATGTAACCAATTTTGTGAAAGTCTTTAGGTCCATTCCTTTAGCAAAAGATCCTGAATTGTACTATGCCTAGCTAGCAAGGGTAGAAAAACAAAAGGCATCTTTCTGGGAACAATTAGGGATTTATGACCTAATTAAATTATCTAAAACAGGTCTAGAATATAACCAAACCATGTTAGTAGCGTCAGTCCACTTCTGGGATGCTTCCCATAATACTTTCCATCTTCCGTGTGGAATGGTCACTCCCACCCTTTTTGACATAGCCGCTATCACAGGGCTTCGACCAACCGGAGAAACCTTTGACCCCAAACGTCATGGATACTGATACCATCAACTTTAACGAAGCGATAGTTACTTATACTGCTTTTATCCAAAAATACCATGACGAAGCAAATGCAATAATTTCGGACGAAGAACATATTGCTTTTCTAGCACTATGGCTTTCGAGGTGCGTTTTCTGTTCTAGGTCTATACAGGTAGCAAAGAGGTACCTTTGTATGGCTAATCAGCTACATGCTGGCAAAAGATTAAACCTAAGCCAGTTAATTTTAGGATTCCTCTATGAAAACCTTGGTGAGGCAACAGACCTCGTTAAGAGTTATAAATCAGGATCTCTGCTCTTTGCTGGTCCTTTCTGGTTTCTGCAACTGTGGCTCAATGCTACTTTCGAAGCTCACCTCCCATTTCGAGGTATTATCAACGAAGAAGATCCAAACATAAAAAATCGAACTGTAGAAGGAACACGGTTGGCTCTGCTCACTCCAAAAGAAGAAACTGGGAAGCTTCGTGAACATTTTTTAGCATATACAATGATGTTCGCCCAACATTATCAATTCAGCCCTTCGATGGCTCCATTCGTAAACAGGACAGTGGGTCCTGAATGGTTCACTCGAAAGTTTCCAGCAATGTCTCAGGATCAAGAGGTTGAATCCATGACCATTTGGGAAGCTTTTCTCACTCCAAGGCTATTCTATCACCGACTTCGACCCTCCAAGGGCCAATGTGTTCTCCTTGGCTACCAACCAAACCTTGTATCAAGACAGTTTGGATTAGTCCAGATGAAACCCAAATGCTTGTATGACAAGAGGAACCACATGTGTCTATACACTTTACATCTAACTGAAGAAGAGTGCGAGTCCAAAATTGCCAGATACGCTGGTGTTACCAATCTTTCTCCTATTTCTTTCGAACCTGCCCTTTATTCTACTCCAGATTTCCATCAATGGTGGACAGATTACTACACCACACAAATCTTTGATGCTGAGAGCCTTACTCGAGAACTAACCGCAGCTTTTGCTGATGTGCAGGAAAACTTTCACAAAGGTACTTCGACCCATATTAAAGAAATCCAAGCCTTTCAAAAATTCTTTGAGACTATCTACAGGCCTGATGATCTTAGTCGGACCGTTCGTGAAGCTGCAGTCATTTTACGCGAAAAGTTTTCTGCTAAACTGGATAAGTTGAAACTGCCCTCGTCTGTTCGACCAGAACTGCGTTATGAAGTGGCTTTCAAACTTAATCCTCCAAAATTCCCTCCACTGCCAAGTGCTGATTTTGGTGTGGCTTTAAGCCCTCCTTTCTCAGACTGGTTCGTGTGTGGGAACGCTTTTAAAATTCTTCAGGAAAGCACTAAAAAACGCGCTGAACGAGTGGTCCCGACTAAGCATACCCTGGATACTTTCAAAGGACATCTTCATATAGATCTTGAACATGTTCGTGTCTTGACTCCAATACCTGAAGGTTTGGGTTTAGACAACTTTCGATTAACTTTTCTTTTTTCGCTGAAATACTGATTCCAGTTTCAACTACAGCCGTTGCTCGAAAGAGAAAGATCAAAGAAGCCGTTGTACAAAAGGATTCTAGAGTTTCGAAGAGCAACAAGACAAGTGGGAGTGATTCTACCACGACCGGCAAGAAACCCACGGTACATACGCATTTTATATTCCAACTTGTATATTCTGTGGATAGTACTTACTTTGCTCAATTTATATTCTTCAGACTTCGAAACCTCCGGTACATTCGAAGCGAAAAGCTTCTCAAACAGTTGTTTCAGACGATGAAGACAAATCTCCTCCTCGCACCAGGCAAGGACACAAGAAAAGACAGAAGGCTGTCACTCCTTCAGGCAAAGAAAAGGGGTCTGGTTCTTCAAAGATTACTTCGCCAAGTGATAAAGTGTCTTCTGAAGAGTCACCCCTGAAAGCCGCTAGTAATGTCCTCGTTGTGGAAAGCCATAACTCAAGTCCAGATAATATTCCAGCCAAGGTATTTGAATTTCATAACATAATCATTTCTGTAAATTTTAACGTAAACGATCAAGTTGACATTTTACCTTGTAACTGTAGGACGATGCTGGCACAGCTACTTCCAATCTTAAGGCTTTCGATCTCGCCATTGACTTTGATAATCACCAAAGTAAGCGTATGTTCTTCTTTATGACGAATAAATTTGTTCCAACCGTTCCAACATGATTAATTCTAATTTTTTGACTCAGATCTTTCTCAATACCAATCTCACGTGCTCTCCCCAGTCCTCGAAGATACTCAGCCTCTTGCAACTATCATTCCTACTACGGCAGTTGAAGAAAGCCATTCAACTGATGATTCTCCTCCTACTCATACTGTTATACCCCAAAATTTGCCCGCATCTTTTTCAAAAAAAAGAAGGCAACAGACTTCTGTCTAAAAATTGAGAGTTTCATATAATCTTGGATTTTATTTCATAAATATCCTGATTTTATGAATACTCGGTTTTTAGAATTTTTCTTATACGGTATTTTGGTTCGCTGTTGAATTTATTCTTACACAAACGCCAATTACTGTTTATCACTTTACACACGCTGTTTATTTGAGATTTATTTGCAGATAAATAGTACTGACGCAATTGGTACAGAATTAAATTTTGCAGGCGCAGAGTCCGGGAATTCAGACTGTACTGGTAACAAGTAAATTATTATTAGTTTTTTGTTTCTCACTAATTTTTGTACTATATTCTATTATTTTCAAAATCTTTTCCTTTCTTTTCAAATCTCTTTCTTTCAAAATCAAATCCTAACTTTATTCTACACATCTCCCTTTTTCAAACCCTACCATACACTTTCTTTCAAATCCTACTACCACTCAAATTTTCCTTTTTTGTACGGAATCACTTCATTCCCCAACGTCTCTATCCTTCTTTTCACTCTATAAATACCTCTCATTTTTTCCATAAATACTCACATCAAATTTCAACTCATCTCTCAAATTTCTACCTCATATTTATTTTCTCTTCTTCCCCGGCAAAATGGCAAAGTGGATGGATACGTGTTTTCTTATGGTCATCACTGTCTTGGTGGTGATCATGTCCTTTTTCTGTCTGCATAGTCCTGAAAAATGTGGACCTGGGTTGTTTACGCTCCCAATCATCTATATGTTATTATTCATAGCATGGGTTTTTAATCGTCATTTTTAAAGTTTGTCGTATCTTTTGTTCTCAAATAATGTACCGTTTATTTGTCGTACTGTTCATTATATTATGTAATATTTGTACTGTCAGTATTAAATGTCGTACTAATTGTCCTACTGTAGTTTAATTATCCAGATAATATTTTGTGTGTTTTCTGCCAGTTAAATATTTATTTTTCTGTGCCTTAAATATTTTTCAAGGTTATTATCGGTAATTTCGTTCGCATACAGTATATTTTATTTATTTATTATGTCTGTGTTTTTCTAACAACTCATGTAAATAAATTTTCACCATTAACACAACAAAAAAGAAAAAGAAAAAATTAACTTTAACTGTTGAATTTTCACTTTAACTGTTACGTTAATGCCCGAACAACCAGTTGACAGTCAAACCCGCTGACAGTGCAATTCTCCGTGTTTTGTACCATCAATCAAATCAATCTTTTTGCATTTCAAAATTCCAAGATTTTTTTTCTAGAAGTCTTCTGAACATCACATGATCAACAGAGACTCAGCACTGCACAAAAATCAGGTACGCTTAACTGTCTCCTACACAAACAGTCCCTAACTAGGGTTTTTTGTTTTTTTTAGGAGAACAAGTTTTTTGAGACCTCAAATGGATTTCATGGACCTCCATATATCTCAAAGTACCACCATACAAATTTTCAAACTTCAATTTGCTCAGACGCACAGTCAGCAGCTCAAACAGTCAACAGACGACCAGTTTGACCAAAAAAGTCAACAGACAGTCAAAAATGAAATTTTTTGTCAACATCCATATTTTGTCAAAAGATTCATCATTTGATCATTGGTTGATCATAATTCATCAAGGAAAGATAAAAAATCAACAAAACCCTAAGTTTCAAAATTAGGGTTTTCTCCTAAAAAGTCAACTGAACTTTGACTGACCATAGCTCTCTCCTGATTCATTCAAAAAATTCCAACCAAAGCTTGTTTTGAAGTAAATTCAATTATCTTTCAAATGCAATTGATCCCATGGTCATTGGATTCACCATTTGAAAAATATGAGCTCAGACATTACAGGTCATTTTCAAAGTCAACAAAAAGTGGTTTTTTGTCAAAGGCCATAACATCAAGATAACTTCTCCAAATTAAAATAAGTTTCCAAAGTATCTTGTAGAGGACATCTTGAGGTTTCTAAAAAGTACAAGAACTCCTTCATATGATAAAAATTGAGGGATTTATGCCTTGTTAAAGTTGGCTATATTTTGGGAAAATGCATGAAACCAACATTGATCAAAAGTGTTTTTTTTCCAAAAGGGGCCAAGTTTTCATGATCCAAATATGCTTCTAACAATGTTAAGGGCCTCCCACGACCAACCTAAGGCCCATAGCATTTTTATTTCTTTTTTGGTTTAATTTTATTACATTTAAAGTTAAATTGAAAAAGAAATGGTGAAGGATAATGGTGAAATGCTTGATTCTTAAGCTAAGGCCACCAAGAATGAGTCAACTCTGCAGCAAGAGAGGTACAAAGCAGGCCTAGGGCAAGAGGTTGAAGAAAAATCAAGCCATGGTCAAGAATTCAAACTTTTTATATTAAAGAATTCAAAAGTTCAACAAAGATCATCAATGCTTCTTAGCTTAGTTTTGAAGCACTTCATTGCTTATAAATGAAGTAGGATACTTCAGTAACATAGACACACAAGTTCAGAACCAATACTATGCATATACCACTCTTGTAACAACTTGTAATTTTGAAGAAAATTTAGAATTCGAATTTTAAATTTCAGCTAGTTTCAATCCAAACCAAGTATTCAAACATCATCTCTGAACTTCATTGAACCTATCCAAACAAATTCTAAGCATCAAAACCTCACAAATCGAGCTACACAAGCCACGGTTTGTTCAAACAAAAATCAACTCGTATCTGATCATTCATGCATGTTTAACAAGATGTAGACATATATTTGTGTTTAGATTGGTGCTCTGGTCGTTTCTGGAGCTCTAATTGAGTTTTAATGGCCGTTTGTAGAATATACCATTTTAGGGTTCTTAAGCTAAAATTTGGGATTTTTCGCTAGAGGCAAAATTAGACAAAACTAATGGCATATCTGAACTCAGTGGATCAAGGCTAGTTGATTACATAGGTCGCGAAATTTTTTTGCATGAGTTTACCCCTATTCGCTATTTTGCAGGTTTGAGACTCACTTATTACAGCGCTTTCTTTAAGAAAACGCTGTTAAAAGTGGTGGCGAGAGGTTGAAGACGAAGACGTGGCCTCTCCCTATTGGCCAGAACGCGTGCGTGTTTTTTAAATTGATTTGTGATTCAGTGCTTTGCAGGTGATACACGTGCCATGCACCTTCGCTTCCAGGCCATCTGATCTCATTAATTCCATCATCTAACGCTTATGACCTGCCAGTCCATACCATAGACTCTACCATCCACCACACATGATCATATTATTATATTTTTTATTTTATTTTGTTTTCTTTGCAAAATTAATTTAAAATAGTTTTAAAAATCAAAAAAATATAATAAAAATATTTTTAGGTTTATAAAATAATCTATTAATTTTTGACACAAAAATATTTTATTTTTTCTTAATAATTGAAATATTTTGTTTAATTAATTAGTATATATTTATATATTTGCTTTCTAATTATTTCAACCAATCTAAAAATCAGAAAAAATTTGTTCTTTTTATTAAATTAGGTTTATATATTATAGACTAATTTTGTACATATTTAGAATGTTTTTCTCTTTAAGTTTTAATTATTTGTATAATTATTTGCATAATTATATGTTAATTAACTTAATAATTTCAAAAACATCTTTAAAAAATCCAAAAAAAATAGTTTTATTTTAAAATTAATTAATAAGCAATATGAACGTATTTTAGACTTAATTTTTAGGTTTAAATTTTATTTCTACCTTTTTCTCATCTTAATTAAATTAATTATGCATTAATTCCAATTAAAATTAACCATACAAAAAATCCAAAAATATTTCTTTTATCTTATTGCAATTTAAATTCCTAGATAAAGTGTATAGGTTGTCAAAATTATGTAAATAGCGTAGTTTACATTTCCCGCACAATCGATGTAATAGCGTAGATTTATTTTCCGCATTTTACATCCCCGCACTTTAAATTCTGTACATATAAAACTGCGTGTATGTCAAAGATAATAACTGAAGCGTTAGGTCACTAACTTCAAAGATAAAAATATCTGAATCAGAACACAATCACACTTGCACCTCTTAGGGTAACCCCTCTGTTACTCTTTTCAAAATCAAATTCTACTGTTTCAAATACAAATTCAAACTTTTGTTTACATCCGGTTAAAAGAGAATTTTCTAAAAGAAATAGGAAAGGACCTTATATACTTAGGGTAGATCTCCTAATTGCTTGCTCAAATCAAAACAACAAAATGTCTCGTATATCATTGTTTTTCTAAATAAAACTTTCAAAAAAAGACAACATTTGGTATATATCCAAACAAGGATCATTACGAAGTTAAAGCTCTTTTTTAAAACATCTTGTATACATCCGCACAAGGATCATTACAAAGTCAATTTACAAAATGAATTTTAAAACCACATACAAGCATTTCAAGGCAAGACAAATGATTCAAACAAGTGAGCTAAGCAATTAAGAGCCCATGGATAACCATGGATACAAAGGGGTACTAATACCTTCCCTTTGTATAACCAACCCCCGAACCCAAAATCTCTTAAAGGTCTTTTTCTGTTTCTTTTATAAACCTTTCCTTAATTGGATAAAATAAAAGTCGGTGGCGACTCTCTGATTTTCAAAACTCAAAAGCAAAAGAAGAGTCAGTTCGTATATCTCACGAGAGATATAAAAAACCGAGGGCTTACAGAACTGGCGACTCTGCTGGGGATTTCCAAAAACAAAATGTTTTCAAAAGGGGTTACCTTAGAGTGTAGATCACTTCGATGTTTTCAATTGCTTTTCTTGATTGTTCTATTTTTTCAAAGGTTTGTTTGGGTATTTACTTGTGTGAAAGATTCTTACCCGAATCTCGAGATACCTTAAGTATGTGACAATAGACCAAGGAAACTGTACGGCATGTACCGATACGGTTAATCTGGTGGTCACCGTTAGTGCGACACTTTGGTTTATACTGATATCCCTTGAAAACGATCAAGGAGTATGTTAGGCTTCCGAAATGTCATTAAACACTAATTTGTCTTAGAACCTTTAGTTGAACTTGACTTGTGGCCTATTAAGTGACTGGCTTTGAAATTGATCGAAGTTAGTTATCCTCGAGGAATATTTTGATCGGCCGTCCGAGCGCCATATTGAGATGTTGTCTCCAAGGATCATAGAACCCGAATACTATTCTAGGGCAGGTTTTAACCAACTCAACTTCAGTGGGGAGGGTATCACCTATCAACCTCATGCAAGCCTTTAAACCTAAGGCTATTGTTTGATTTGTTTATGTGTGCCACATGTTTGACATCATGACATCATAAGCACCATAAACATATCATTTTCTCACTAATCATTTCAAGGATCGAAGAGTTTACCTTTGTTCTGTTGTTGCAGGTAATGGCTCCCGCTACCAGAGATTATGTCTGGATCAACATTCCAACAGTACCATCTGAACTTAAGGACTTAATATCAGAATTTCCCAGAAATGCTCAATTCACTGAAAAGCACGGTCACCTACTCCATTTGGTTACCTCAAAATTTGAAGAAGACATGATACGGGTCCTATTCCAGTTCTTTGATCCCGAACATCATTGTTTTACATTCCCTGATTACCAGTTAGTACCCACTTTGGAAGAGTTCTCTGAACTGATTGGGTTACCTGTTCGAGATCAATTACCTTTCACTGGTTTAGATAAGATTCCAAAACCTGACATCATTGCTGCTGCCTTACATTTGTGAAAGTCAGAAATCGAGTCCAATTGGGAAACAAAGAGTGGAGTCCAGGGTTTGCTTGCTAAGTTCTTAATGGAAAAGGCTCGATTACTACTAAAAAACAGAAGTTACCTAGATTTTGAGGAAGTTGTGGCTCTTTTGATCTATGGGTTGGTTTTATTCCCTATTCCCGACCAGTTCATAAGTGTGCACATTATCAACATTTTCCTAACCCGCAACCCGGTACCTACCTTGCTGGGAGACATACTACATTCTTTACACACTCGTACCATGAAGAAACGAGGAACTCTTATGTGCTGTGTACCACTACTGGCTAGATGGTTTACATTACACCTTCCCCGATCAGTGTTGAGAAATGAACAAAAAATGCAATGGTCTCGCAGGATTATGTCTTTGTCTCATTCAGATATCCGGTGGAACAACTTCTTTCAAAGAGACATCACTGTCATTGACCATTGTGGAGAGTACCCTAATGTGCCACTCCTTGGCATCAAGGGAGGCATCACTTACAACCCCTCTTTAGCTTTGTGCCAATTTGGATATGCACGAAGAAACAGTCCTCATGACATGATTATCCGTGGCATTGTGTTCGACTACGAAGATGATCCCCAAAGATATCGACGAAGGTTTATACATGCTTGGGGAAGTGTCTACAAAATAGAAAGCAATACTTTAGGACAATGGAACTCTATTCCCATGGAGCCTTACCTCAAATGGGTGCGTGCTCGTGCTCAGAAGCTCATCATGCCATATCCCGCTATTCTACCTGTGACTATTGAGCCAGAAGCCGAAGGGGACAAACCTCGAGTTGTTCTACATCCGGACATGCCGACTGACCTGGAAGAGCTGCAGAAATCTTGGGTTCAACTAAGAGAAGAAAGAGACACCTTCAAAGCACACTGTCAAAACTATGAGAGGAAAGTGTTGGAGCTCACCAGACAACTCCAGGAAGAACAGCAGATCAACACATTCCTGGGTACAAAGAGAAAGCGTCCATGGGAGGCTTGAGGAATCCTTTATTTTCTTTATTTTATCTTGTAAGCCCGAAGGAGGCAAATAAAAAAAAAAGAGAAAAAAAAAAGAGAAAAAAGAAAAAGAAATAAATTGATTGATTGACTAATAAATGTTTGTTTCTCTTTTGTTTTAAACAAATCTAAATTCTAAGATCCTTGAAAACATTGCATATGCATTTCATTCATAAACATTGCATAACAGGTTCACATGATGGGTTTCTCATCTCCTCGCTGTTTATTTCAGTTAGAAGAGATGGATTCTGAAACAAGTGTCAAGAATCTCGAAGCACAGAACGCCCAAGTTCAGGTAGCAATTCTGGAGCTAGCAAAGGGGCAACAGGAACTGAAAGCCCTGATAATCAAGAAGAAAAAGAAGCCGAAAGGATCTGTAGGTTTAAGTCACCTGGCAAGAAAGGTCAAAATCCCAGTCAAAAGGTCCAAAAAGGCACCGATCCCTGAAATAGTCGGTGAAGGTGATCGAGAAGACAATCACAGCAACCAGGGTTCTGCCAAACCCTCTTTTTCTTCTAACGAAGAAGATTATCATTCCGAAGACGAACAGGGTGATGACAAATACCAGCAGTTGGAAGAACGCATGAAAGCTATGGAGATATAAAAAATACCTGGTTTAGACTTCAAAGATCTTGGACTCGTCTCAGATATTGTTATTCCTCCAAAGTTCAAAGTTCCTGTCTTTGCAAAGTATGATGGAGTTTCTTGCCCAAAACTACATCTGAGGTCCTATGTAAGGAAGATACTACCTCATACAGCAGATAACAAATTGTGGATTCATTTCTTCCAGGAAAGTCTGTCGGGTACACAACTCGAGTGGTACTACCAACTGGAAAGTACAAAAGTTCACACTTAGGAAGATCTGGCTGCTGCTTTCTACAAACAGTATCAATACAACGCTGACCTTGCACCAACCCGTACTCAACTACGGGGCATGTCTATGGCACCAAAAGAAAGTTTCAAAGGGTATGCACAAAAGTGGAGAGATCTGGCTGGAAGGGTTCAACCACCCTTATCTGATCGCGAGCTGGTCGACATGTTCATGGGCACTTTAACGGGCCCTTTCTACAGTCACTTGCTGGGAAGCTCATCATCAGGTTTCACTGACCTGATATTAACTGGAGAGCGTGTCGAAAGCGGTATTCAAAGTGGAAAAATTCAAATAGGCTCCTCCTCTGGTAATACAAAGAGGCCCATCAGTGGGAGAAATGAAGTCAATACAATGCAGAGTCAGAAAGGTCGCAAAAGTGAGCATCACCAGTCTGTAGGGGCAGTTCTGATCTCCGCATCTGCACCTCAAAAAGATCAACCGCCGAAGTATACACGTCGACCAGATGCACCAAGAAGAAATTTCACCAGAATCAATATGCCAATCTCTCAAGCGTTGCAGCACTTGTTAAAAGCAGATTTGATCACATTGAAAGATCCTCCAAAGAATGTCAACACTTCCTCTCCGAGTTATCGCCCCGATGCAACATGTGCATACCATTCCAACTGTTCAGGACATGACGCAGATCACTGTTGGGCCCTGAAAAATAAAATACAAGACATGATAGATGCTGGGGAAATTGAGTTCGATCCTCCAGAGACTCCAAATGTCATCACTGCACCTATGCCGAAGCACGACAAGACCGTTAATGCTATCATAGACACTGTTTACATCTATGATGTGATAGAATTGTCAACTCCGCTCCTTGAAGTCAAAAGAAAGATAATCCGAGCTGGTTTCTTTCCAGGTTGTGACCCTGATTGCTTTTATTGTGCACACCTACCCAGTGGTTGTGAGAATATGAAAATAGGAATTCAAAAGTGGATGGATCGCCGTATCATTATGTTTGAAAGGCTCCCTTCAATGGACGTTTTATGCGAAGTCTTTTCAAATGGGATGAGAATAGAGGACGTCTCAGTGGTTTCTAACATACCGTTGAAAATCCCTACCAAAACTCCTTTCAAAATTTCTGCTGCACCCAAAGTGGCATCGGTAATCATTACCAGTCCGACTCCATTTCCATACTCCTCAGACAAAGCTGTCCCGTGGAGTTATGAAACTAATGTTTATGTCCATGGAGTTAAGCAAGATACCTTGACTGAAGAGGCCATGAATTTTACTACTCCAACTGTTGATAATATTGTGGGTACTAGTAAGATTACGAGAAGCGGAAGGATCTTTTCACCAGAAATTTCTCCAAATGTTGCTACTAATCCAGTCCAGGTCCCAGTTCCTAATCAAGATATCAACGCTCGAGGCAAAGAGCCACTAGTTGAACCAGTTCACGTACCGGTGGAAGTCACTGTTGAAGATCCGTCGAAGCAAGAAATGGAAGAAATATTGAAAATCATCTGCAAAAGTGATTACAATATTGTCGAACAACTGGGGCACACTGGTTCAAAGATTTCAATGCTGTCTCTGCTGAAATATTCAGAAGCTCATGCCAAGGCCCTGATGAAGTTCCTGAAAGCTGCACATGTACCACAGGAGATTTCAGTCGATCAATTTGAAAATTGTGTTGCCAATCTACCAGTCAATAACGGTCTCGGTTTCTCTGATGCTGATTTAACCCCTGCTGGGAAAAATCACAATAAAGCCCTGCACATCTCTATTGAATGTAACGGCACCACTCTGTCTCATGTGCTGGTAGATAACGGTTCCTCTTTGAACGTGTTACCAAAAGCAGTACTGGAAAAACTTGACTTCGAAGGGGTTGTGTTACAACCAAGCGATGTTGTGATAAGAGCCTTCGACGGGTCAACAAGAACAGTGTACGGAAAAGTGAAGCTCCCAATCAGAGTGGGCTCTCAGATCTTTGATTCTACCTTTTACGTAATGGAAATTCACCCAGCATATTCCTGTTTACTAGGACGCCCTTGGATACATGGGGCAAATGCTGTAACTTCTACCCTACATCAGAAGTTAAAGTATCCGGTAAAAGGCAAGGTCGTCACAGTTTATGGCGAAGAAGAGTATGTGGTTAGCCACCTGAGTAACTCCAAGTATGTTGAGATGGATGGAGAATTCATCGAAACTCCCTGCCAATCTTTTGAGGTGGTCCCTCCAGATGTCTCTACTACCAAACACATTTCCGTTACTCCTGCTACAAAAGTAACTCCAACTATGGCTTCTCTCAAAGATGCCAAAGCTGTGATCGAAGAAGGTGGTTGCACAGTATGGGGACAGCTCCTCGATGTACCTTACAAGTTCGATAAGCTAGGTCTGGGCTATGCTGATGGAACTCAAAAGAGCGATCAAAGTCCTCGTTCTGGAGGATTAATGTCACATTTCATCAGCCAAGGAGTGAATGCTGTTGAAGACGAGGGAGTGTTTTTGAACCATATTATTCAGCAATATCCAAATGAAGTTCCACCTGTTTCCATGGAAGTTTGGGATACTTTGGGAGAACCAAGCGGCAGGTATGATTTTCTAGTAAAATACACTGCACCTCAGAGTTCTTTTATTGCCATTGAAGACATCGTCCCAACTGGATGGGGTGATCAGTTTGAAGATTGCAAAAGTTTCACAAGTTCCATCACTGAGCAATACCAAAGTCCACCTAGTCCAAAAGAAGTCTGGGATACACTAGGAGAACCAAGTGGTAAGTATGACTTTATGGTGAAGTATTCTGCTCCCCTGAGCTCGCAGATCGCTATTGAAGACATCACCCCAACTGTAACACCCGATATTTAATTAATTATTTAATTAAATACTTTCAAATTATTTCGAATTTAATTGTTGAATTTGTGGAGTGTTGAGAATTGTTGACATGGGTTTTATGATTAATTAGTCGATTAATTAATTGATTAAGTTGTAGAAATAGTATTGAAGAAATACTAGATTTGTTATATGGACTTAATTAAGTGATGGTGGTAGTAAAAGGTGGAGTGTGAATGTTAGGCCCAATAGGTTTAATGAAATTAAGTTAAGATAAGAATTAGGTTAATTAGAAGAGAAAAAGTCTTGGGAAATTGGTCATGGGAAGTTGTAGAGAAGAGAGAAAAGAGGAGAGAAACTCATTCCCGTTTCTCTTGTAGCAGTCTCACTAAATCATAGATCCCCCATTCGTTAACCGTTGGATCGTCGCCAAATTTTGTGGGTAGGTTCGCAACACCTATATCTAACTTTTGACCGTTGGGATCTTCAAAATAAGGTCTGAGTTGCGAGATATCATCATCTCACTGTAGCTGTATATTTGGAAAAAAATTCAGCTTTTGATTCTGATTAAAAGAGGCAAGGGTTAGAAGCTAAGGATAGAAGACTTCTATCGGTAGAATTATAGAGTAATATCCAATCCAAGGTAAGGGTGGGGTTCTTGCTCTATAAACGGGGATATGATGGACCGTATGTGGGGTTGGGTTATAATTTTATTGTCGTGTTTGGTATTACTCGGTGTTTGCTATTTTGTGATTTTGCTGGAAAATTATATATGCTGTTATTGAGTGTGGAATATTGATTAATGGTGTTGATTTGTGATGTTGTGATATTAAGTTGTAGGCCTATGGCCAGTGACGATGCAATGTTATGATTTGGCGATAACTGCGAAATGCAGGAAATAAAGTGACGTTGAGTTACCCTAATGATCGGTAATATTTGTGATATAGGCGTATGCCTCGCGACGTTGTTTTGTGATGTTTGTGATTTGTTGCATTTCATCAGTGTCTCATAATTTGCATGTTTTAGCGACGGCCTGGATTGACAAACAGCGACGAAGGCTTATGCCTGTTTTGATGCCTCTATTTATTGGCAATTGGCGATGGGGGTTGAAGCCCTGGGTACCACATGCATGTGCATTTGTTAGAGTCGCATTTCATTTGTGTGATTATGAGTTTATGTGTTGTGATGTGTGAACTTATGTGAATTATTGTGAAATATGAATATGAATTTATGTGAGATATGGTGACGTGTGTTGTTTTGATTTAAATAGTGAAGTAAACTATACGGTAATGATTATACCGCAAAGTGATGATTATTATGACTTAAACCGTATATATACTGTTTACCATCACCCTGTTTATATTTTTTGATATCTAACCCCTTTTATTTGTTTTGCCGTTACCTTTAAACTGGTAACGTGCAGGTGATAGCCTTGAGGAAGATTTAGACGATGTGAGTCGAGTCGATGGTCGCTCTGATACGTAGCACTCGGGGGGATAAATGCGTGTTTAAATTATTTGTTACTTGCTGAATTTTTAGTGATGCTTTATTGTTGAATTGTAGCTTAAAGCTATTTTGCGAAGATGTTATGATTAAATTGAAAATTGTGAAGTTTTGTGAATTCAGCTGCGAGAAAAAATAATCATTTTGATAAAGTAAATTTTTAGGATTAATTTTAAATTCCCGTGCTATGTATCTATATGAAGGCAAGTAAGTCGAGAATGTTTTTGAAATAACGAATATGTGATACCTCAAATGAAATTGTTTGAAATTTATACTCTGATTTTATTATATTTTTCGGGTAGAAATTGGGGTGTTACACCAACTGGATGGGACAATCATTTCGAAGAAAATATGACATTCACAAGCCCTGTCGCTCCTGAAGAAGTCTGGGAAACACCAAATAACGAGAATGATTTCCTGACACAGTACGCTGCTCCCCATAATGCACAAGTCTCCCTCAAAGACATCATTCCAAATGGATGGGACGATCTTATCGGGTACCTCGCTCAGCCAACAGAGGTATCTCAGTCTGGGCTCTCGTATCCAGCAGAGTGTCTTGCTCATCCCGAAGGATCAACAGCTCATTTCCCCACCAAAGAAATCAATGCTGTGGAAGACGAAGAAGACAGCTGCAACTGGAGCAGCTGGATACTCCCTGCTCACAACAATGAATTGAACAACTGGGAAGCTGAGGATGTGATCTCCTTTGATCAGGAATAAATGCAATTTCCTATTTTCGTTGTTTATGTGTTCAAAGATAAAAATGGTTCCTGTACTATCGAACCATGAACTTAAAAGCCAGGTGCCTTGCCCGAAGCACACTGGTCCTTTTTATAAGGGTTTGTCATATCATGATCATGTTCATTCAATAAAATCATGGGACGTTTGCATATTCAAATTTTGTGATCCTTTTTCTTTCTTTGCTTTGTTCATTTTCAAATAGCTATGTGTTCTTACACACACCCACATAATAAATGCAGATTCACATTCACTCTGGATCCTGTTGATAACGATTCTGCTATTGCCAGTCATGACTTTGAAAATCCGATCTACCAAACTGAGGACGAAAGTGAGGAAGATTGTGAAGTACCAAGGGAACTTGCAAGGCTATTAGAATAAGAGGAAAAGACTATACAGCCGCATGAAGAGCCAATTGAGGTTATCAACTTGGGCAGTGACGAAGAAAAGAAAGAAGTCAAGATAGGGGCTGATCTAGAAGACAGTGTCAAGCAAAGACTGATTCAAATGTTACAAGACTACCTTGAGATATTCGCTTGGTCCTATGAAGATATGCCTGGCCTTGACACGGATATTGTGGTTCATCGCCTGCCAATCAAAGAAGGTAGCACTCCAGTTAAGCAGAAACTGCGAAGAAGTAGGCCCGATATGTCAAAGAAAATCAAAGACGAGGTTGAAAAGCAATTCAATACTGGCTTTCTGAAAGTTGTGAGTTATCCTCCATGGATAGCTAACATCGTGCCTGTGCCTAAAAAAGACGGGAAGGTCAGAATGTGTGTAGACTACAGAGATCTGAATCGGGCAAGCCCCAAAGATGATTTCCCTTTACCTCACATCGATGTACTGGTTGACAATACTGCACAATGCAAGGTATTCTCCTTTATGGATGGATTCTCAGGGTACAATCAAATCAAGATGGCGCCCGAAGACATGGAAAAAACAACCTTCACAACACCCTGGGGAACCTTTTGTTACAAAGTAATGCCCTTTGGTTTAAAGAATGCAGGAGCAACATATCAGCGTGCAATGGTAGCTCTGTTCCATGATATGATTCATCAAGAAAAATAGGTTTATGTCGATGATATGATTGCAAAGTCCAACACCGAAGAAGAACATACACCATTCACTGCCAGATTATGCTTCAACTGTACTAACAATATAGCTGAATATGAAGCATGTATTCTGGGTCTCAAAGCTGCAATCGATCTAAGAATCAAGTTCCTGGAGGTCTACGGAGACTCGGCCCTTGTAATTTATCAAGTCAAAGAGGAATGGGACACGAAGCACCCGAATCTAATTCCTTACAAAGAATATGTGCTGAGTTTGATTCCTTATTTTGAAAAACTCACTTTTGAACATATCCCGCGCGAAGAAAATCAATTGGCTGATGCCTCAGCTACCATGTCATCCATGTTCAAAGTCGGGTGGGACAATGAGGCGCCAATGATCACCATTTACAAACAGGATGAACCAGCCTATTGCAATGAGATTGATACCGAAGGAATGGAAGAAAAACCATGGTTCCATGAGGTGAAAAGATATCTCGAAGTCCAAGAATACCCTGAAGGGGCATCCATTAACGATAGAAAGTTTCTAAGAAGATTTGCTGCCAAATTCTTTCTAAGTAATGGAATCCTATACAAACGCAACCATGACTCGACTTTGCTTCGTTGTGTGAACAAGACGGAAGCGGAACAGATTATGGAAGACATACATGATGGTGCTTTTGGTACTCATTCAAGGGAACATACAATGGCTAAAAAGATCTTAAGAGCAGGTTATTATTGGTCTACCATGGAGACAGACTGCCATCATCACTCCAGAACTTGTCACAAATGTCAGATATATGCCGACAAAGTACATGTACCTCCAGTCCCATTAAACGTCCTGACGGCTCCTTGGCCTTTTGCAATGTGGGGTATTGATATGATTGGAGAAATCAAGCCTACTGCCTCCAACGGACATCGCTTTATCCTAGTCGCTATTGATTACTTCACCAAATGGGTAGAAGCAGCTTCATTTGCTTCTGTCAACAAGAACGTGGTGGCCCGATTTATCAAGCACAATCTCATTTGTCGGTATGGCATCCCTGAAAGGATCATCACAGACAATGGCACAAATTTAAACAACAAAATGATTACTGAACTCTGCACACAGTTCAAGATCAAACATCATAATTCCTCTCCATATCGACCAAAGATGAATGGCGCGGTAGAAGCTGCCAACAAGAACATCAAAAAGATCATACAAAAGATGGCAGTAACCTACAAAGACTGGCATGAGATGTTACCTTTTGCTCTTCATGGTTATCGCACATCAGCGCGTACTTCAACAGGGGCAACTCCATTTTCCTTAGTCTATGTTATGGAGGCCGTTCTTCCAATTGAAATTCAGATTCCTTCCCTAAGGATTATGAAAGAAGCCGATCTAGACGAAGACGATTGGATTCAGACTCGGTTGGACCAGATGAACTTGATTGCTGAGAAGAGGCTCGCAGCTATTTGTCATGGTCAGTTGTACCAGAAACGTATGATCAAAGCCTTCAACAAGAAAGTCAAAAGTCAGGCATATCAAACTGGTGATTTGGTTGTAAAACGCATCATCCTACCACAAGGTGACCCCAGGGGCAAGTGGACTCCCACTTATGAGGGACCGTTTGTAATCAAGAAGGTATTCTCTGGCGGAGCCATGTTGCTTACCACTATGGATGGCGAGGATTTCCCACACCCTGTAAATGCGGACATAGTCAAAAAGTACTTCGCTTAAAAGCTCGCTAAGTTGAAAACCTGAAAGGGCGACTTAGGAAAAAAAATGATGAGCGTCTCGGTGGATTGAAAACCTGAAAGGGCGATCCAGGCAAAAATTAGAGACTAAATAATAATTATCCCGGTAGGCTGAAAACCTGAAAAGGAAGCCTAGGCAAAAGTTAGGGAATAAAGCGTACGACTATGTCCCGTTTAGCTACCTACTCACCTTCAAGATTCAACACATCAAAGGTACCATTCAGTCCAATCACTTTCTTCCAACAAGTGAGGGATGGGATGCTCGAAGACAGATTGGCAATAGCAGAGTTGAAACTTGATTGGATTGTTTTCACATAGCTATTTCCTTTTATAAGTACTTTTCAAAGTTTTATGACAATTTCCTACTACTAGGATTTTTGTCTCCTTGTACTAATCCGCCTATTATGGCTCTTTTTCAAAAAATGAATGCAATGCTCAAAATCAACGTTTTCACTTTTTCTGTTTTGAATACGTAAACGTCCCAATGATAATCTTTAATGAACATATGCATTTGAATATGATTGATGTTTATAAGAAAAACAGGAATAGCATTCAAGTAATGTCCCAATCATCTGGACATCATCCTGAAACCAGCTTCAGAAGAAAAGTTCCCCAACAGAGATGCATTTCTCAGCAAATTCCTCAATGAGATTTTTCTCTCCAACAAAGTGACTCGAGAAACCTTATTCCCCAGCAGGGCTGCTCAAGGTCACTATCCCCAGAAGGTGTGATCCTCCACACCAAGGCTTGGTCAAATAGTGCATCGGAGGATTATGCATCTTTCTCATTCCCATTCAAAGGACATCAAAATCAGAACTTTCAAACTACCTTCATCCCCAAGCAGTAGTCAAAGATCCCTCAACAAAGTACTCTGGTCCGTGAGGAATTTCCCCAGCTGAGTATACTCGAACAAGATAGCAAATATCATCAACAATCATCAATGCCTTCGTCTCTAAAATAGCAAGCAGGGATTTATTTTCCCAACCAGAAGATTGATACGCTTTAAACTGCATAAGTCATGTCCATACATCATACATTATACACATATTCATACATAGCATATAATGTTTCATGACAAACACATACATAACATGCACGATTCTTATTTAGATTGAGAATCTCAACATACACATTACATGCATCATGACATTGCATGTCACTAATTTGATTGTTTTTCAGGTGGATGAATATCCTCAGCAAAGTTGTTCTCAATCACATGCGGTGTTCCCCTGAATTATATTCAGACGAACATTCCTCTCAGATATAATCAAGCCAAAGATTCATTCTGAAGAGATCTCTCTTTCCAAATCACCTATCAACTCAAAACAAGCAACACAGATCTAAGTCGATACCTTGGACGGTTCCTTAATGATCTACCTTCAAGATCTAAGAGGATACCTCAGACGGTTCCTTCATGATCTACCTTCAAAGATCTAAAGCAGATACCTCAGACGGTTCCACAACGATCAATCTTCAAGATCCAAAGCGGATACCTCAGACGGTTCCACAACGATCAATCTTCAAGATCCAAAGCGGATATCTCAGACGGTTCCACAACGATCAATCTTCAAGATCCAAAGCGGAAACCTCAAACGGTTCCACAATGATCAACCTTCAAAGATCTAAAGCTGATACCTCAGACGGTTCCTCATAGATCAACTTTCAAAATCTAAAGCGGAAAAACTTTGGACAGTTCCGTAACGATCAGCCTCCAAGACTTAAAGCGGTAACCTCGGACGGTTCTGAAACGGTTAACGCAGAGGTTTTCAAATCCTTCATCAAGATATAATCAATGGATTCATTCTGATGAACAAACCATCAACACATTTGCCAGATGGCATCTGAAAGCCCATCTCAGGTAATGTTTCGATCTGCCAACAACATTTCTCAGACAACATTCAAATGCAATTTCCAACATCACTTCAGGTGGAGGTAAGTGCAAATATTCAGGGCATCTAAATATTCAATCATCTTCTACCTTCAGATTCCAAACAGCCTCTTCAGGTTTAAGAAGATTGAATAGGGGCAACTGTTATACCCCAAAATTTGCCCGCATCTTTTTCAAAAAAAAGAAGGCAACAGACTTCTGTCTAAAAATTGAGAATTTCATATAATCTTGGATTTTATTTCATAAATATCATGATTTTATGAATACTCGGTTTTTAGAATTTTTCTTATACGGTATTTTGGTTCGCTGTTGAATTTATTCTTACACAAACGTCAATTACTGTTTATCACTTCACACACGCTGTTTATTTGAGATTTATTTGCAGATAAATAGTACTGACGCAATTGGTACAGAATTAAATTTTGCAAGCGCAGAGTCCGGGGATTCAGACTGTACTGGTAACAAGTAAATTATTATTAGTTTTTTGTTTCTCACTAATTTTTGTACTATATTCTATTATTTTCAAAATCTTTTCCTTTCTTTTCAAATCTCTTTCTTTCAAAATCAAATCCTAACTTTATTCTACACATCTCCCTTTTTCAAACCCTACCATACACTTTCTTTCAAATCCTACTACCACTCAAATTTTCCTTTTTTGTACGGAATCACTTCATTCCCCAACGTCTCTATCCTTCTTTTCACTCTATAAATACCTCTCATTTTTTCCATAAATACTCACATCAAATTTCAACTCATCTCTCAAATTTCTACCTCATATTTATTTTCTCTTCTTCCCCGGCAAAATGGCAAAGTGGATGGATACGTGTTTTCTTATGGTCATCACTGTCTTGGTGGTGATCATGTCCTTTTTCTGTCTGCATAGTTCTGAAAAATGCGGACCTGGGTTGTTTACGCTCCCAATCATCTATATGTTATTAATCATAGCATGGGTTTTTAATCGTCATTTTTAAAGTTTGTCGTATCTTTCGTTCTCAAATAATGTACCGTTTATTTGTCGTACTGTTCATTATATTATGTAATATTTGTACTGCCAGTATTAAATGTCGTACTATTTGTCGTATTGTAGTTTAATTATCCAGATAATATTTTGTGTGTTTTCTGCCAGTTGAATATTTATTTTTCTGTGCCTTAAATATTTTTCAAGGTTATTATCGGTAATTTCGTTCGCGTACAGTATATTTTATTTATATATTATGTCTGTGTTTTTCTAACAACTCATGTAAATAAATTTTCACCATTAACACAACAAAAAAGAAAAAGAAAAAATTAACTTTAACTGTTGAATTTTCACGTTAACTGTTACGTTAATGCCCGAACAGCCAGTTGACAGTCAAACCCGCTGACAGTGCAATTCTCTGTGTTTTGTACCATCAATCAAATCAATCTTTTTGCATTTCAAAATTCCAAGATTTTTGTTCTAGAAGTCTTCTGAACATTACATGATCAGCAGAGACTCAGCACTGCACAAAAATCAGGTACGCTTAACTGTCTCCTACACAAACAGTCCCTAACTAGGGTTTTTTGTTTTTTTTTCCAGGAGAACAAGTTTTTTGAGACCTCAAATGGATTTCATGGACCTCCATATATCTCAAAGTACCACCATACAAATTTTCAAACTTCAATTCGCTCAGACGCACAGTCAGCAGCTCAAACAGTCAACAGACGACCAGTTTGACCAAAAAAGTCAACAGACAGTCAAAAATGAATTTTTTTGTCAACATCCATATTTTGTCAAAAGATTCATCATTTGATCATTGGTTGATCATAATTCATCAAGGAAAGATCAAAAATCAACAAAACCCTAAGTTTCAAAATTAGGGTTTTCTCCTAAAAAGTCAACTGAACTTTGACTGACCATAGCTCTCTCCTCATTCATTCAAAAAATTCCAACCAAAGCTTGTTTTGAAGGAAATTCAATTATCTTTCAAATGCAATTGATCCCATGGTCATTGGATTCACCATTTGAAAAATATGAGCTCAGACATTACAGGTCATTTTCAAAGTCAACAAAAAGTGGTTTTTTGTCAAAGGCCATAACATCAAGATAACTTCTCCAAATGAAAAAAAGTTTCCAAAGTAGCTTGTAGAGGACATCTTGAGGTTTCTAAAAAGTACAAGAACTCCTTCATATGATAAAAATTGAGGGATTTATGCCTTGTTAAAGTTGGCTATATTTTGGGAAAATGCATGAAACCAACATTGATCAAAAGTGTTTTTTTTCCAAAAGGGGCCAATTTTTCATGATCCAAACATGCTTCTAACAATGTTAAGGGCCTCCCACGACCAACCTAAGGCCCATAGCATTTTTTTTTCTTTTTTGGTTTAATTTTATTACATTTAAAGTTAAATTGAAAAAGAAATGGTGAAGGATAATGGTGCAATGCTTGATTCTTAAGCTAAGGCCACCAAGAATGATTCAACTCTGCAGCAAGAGAGGTACAAAGCAGGCCTAGGGCAAGAGGTTGAAGAAAAATCAAGCCATGGTCAAGAATTCAAACTTTTTTATATTAAAGAATTCAAAAGTTCAACAAAGATCATCAATGCTTCTTAGCTTAGTTTTGAAGCACTTCATTGCTTATAAATGAAGTAGGATACTTCAGTAACATAGACACACAAGTTCAGAACCAATACTATGCATATACCACTCTTGTAACAACTTGTAATTTTGAAGAAAATTTAGAATTCGAATTTTAAATTTCAGCTAGTTTCAATCCAAACCAAGTATTCAAACATCATCTCTGAACTTCATTGAACCTATCCAAACAAATTCTAAGCATTAAAACCTCACAAATCGAGCTACACAAGCCACGGTTTGTTCAAACAAAAATCAACTCGTATCTGATCATTCATGCATGTTTAACAAGATGTAGACATATATTTGTGTTTAGATTGGTGCTCTGGTCGTTTCTGGAGCTCTAATTGAGTTTTAATGGCCGTTTGTAGAATATACCATTTTAGGGTTCTTAAGCTAAAATTTGGGATTTTTCGCTAGAGGCAAAATTAGACAAAACTAATGGCATATCTGAACTCAGTAGATCAAGGCTAGTTGATTACATAGGTCGCGAATTTTTTTTGCATGAGTTTACCCCTATTCGCTATTTTGCAGGTTTGAGACTCACTTATTACAGCGCTTTCTTTAAGAAAACGCTGTTAAAAGTGGTGGCGAGAGGTTGAAGACGAAGACGTGGCCTCTCCCTATTGGCCAGAACGCGCACGTGTTTTTTAAATTGATTTGTGATTCAGTGCTTTGCAGGTGATACACGTGCCATGCACCTTCGCTTCCAGGCCATCTGATCTCATTAATTCCATCATCTAACGCTTATGACCTGCCAGTCCATACCATAGACTCTACCATCCACCACACATGATCATATTATTATATTTTTTTATTTTATTTAGTTTTCTTTGCAAAATTAATTTAAAATAGTTTTAAAAATCAAAAAAATATAATAAAAATATTTTTAGGTTTATAAAATAATCTATTAATTTTTGACACAAAAATATTTTATTTTTTCTTAATAATTGAAATATTTTGTTTAATTAATTAGTATATATTTATATATTTGCTTTTTAATTATTTCAACCAATCAAAAAATCAGAAAAAATTTGTTCTTTTTATTAAATTAGGTTTATATATTATAGACTAATTTTATACATATTTAGAATGTTTTTCTCTTTAAGTTTTAATTATTTGTATAATTATTTGCATAATTATATGTTAATTAACTTAATAATTTCAAAAACATCTTCAAAAAATCCAAAAAAATTAGTTTTATTTTAAAATTAATTAATAAGCAATATGAACATATTTTAGACTTAATTTTTAGGTTTAAATTTTATTTCTACCTTTTTCTCATTTTAATTAAATTAATTATGCATTAATTCCAATTAAAATTAACCATACAAAAAATCCAAAAATATTTCTTTTATCTTATTGCAATTTAAATTCCTAGATAAAGTGTATAGGTTGTCAAAATTATGTAAATAGTGTAGTTTACATTTCCCGCACAATCGATGTAATAGCGTAGATTTATTTTCCGCATTTTACATCCCCGCACTTTAAATTCTGTACATATAAAACTGCGTGCATGTCAAAGATAATAACTGAAGCGTTAGGTCACTAACTTCAAAGATAAAAATATCTGAATCAGAACACAATCACACTTGCACCTCTTAGGGTAACCCCTCTGTTACTCTTTTCAAAATCAAATTCTACTGTTTCAAATACAAATTCAAACTTTTGTTTACATCCGGTTAAAAGAGAATTTTCTAAAAGAAATAGGAAAGGACCTTATAAACTTAGGGTAGATCTCCTAATTGCTTGCTCAAATCAAAACAACAAAATGTCTCATATATCATTGTTTTTCTAAATAAAACTTTCAAAAAAAGACAACACTTGGTATATATCCAAACAAGGATCATTACGAAGTTAAAGCTCTTTTTCAAAACATCTTGTATACATCCGCACAAGGATCATTACAAAGTCAATTTTAAAATGAATTTTAAAACCACATACAAGCATTTCAAGGCAAGACAAATGATTCAAACAAGTGAGCTCAGCAATTAAGAGCCCATGGATAACCATGGATACAAAGGGGTGCTAATACCTTCCCTTTGTATAACCAACCCCCGAACCCAAAATCTCTTAAAGGTCTTTTTCTGTTTCTTTTATAAATCTTTCCTTAATTGGATAAAATAAAAGTCGGTGGCGACTCTCTGATTTTCAAAACTCAAAAGCAAAAGAAGAGTCAGTTCGTATCTCTCACGAGAGATATAAAAAACCGAGGGCTTACACATACGAACGACAATATGGGAGAAGATCGTCAGGGTTCAGGTAGCGTCAATGCAGCTGAACAACCAACTGGTAGTGAAGATACTGTGTCTGAACAAAATGCTATGGAAGAAACCTCCAAATTGGCCAAAACCGATCTTCACAAAACTTCGACCTTTGGGACCGTAGTTACTTCTGGAACTACTTCGACGCTTGCCCCAGCAAAGCCTACCCCTTTAGAATTGGAGCAACTTAAGCAAACTGATCCTCTCAGCTTCCTCAAGGCCATGATGAATATTGATAATATTTCGTACTCTGAGCTCGAAACTTCTCCAGCTGTTTAGACAGAATCTGGTGACAAAGAGGATACTTCTGGTCTTCTTCATCAGATAAAGGAGAAGTTCTTCGAAACCAACCTTGTCGAAATTCTTAGTAAGGATCCTACCAAAGGTCATAGCTTGAACCAACTTTTGAAGAGGGTGGATCTACTTCTGGTTTCCAAAGAAGTCTCAGAGGTGATTGTATTGCTAAGCTCTCTAATCGAACAGCTTCAGTCTAACATTCTTCGGAAGCAAAATGTTGACGAACAACTCACTGCGAAGATGGCTTCTCATAGTTCTTCATGGAAAGCTGCTACTGATGCAACCAAAAAGGGTGACGCCCTTAAGCTAAAGCGCTTGAAGAATCAAGAAGTGTATGACGAATGTGAAAAGAATATCAAGTCCTGGAAACAGGAAATTCAAATGCTCGAAGAGAAGATAAAGGAGGCTGAGTCTCGTCAGGCAACAATTCAGCAAACCAATCAGCAGGAATTAACTGAAGTGGCGCAGTCAGGGATCCAACACTTCGAGGCTGCACAGAAGCTAGTGCCAGAAATTGAAGAACTAAAGAGACAACGGGCATTGCTTGATCTTCGTATGTCTTCGTGGGAAACTCAGTATTCGAAGATAAAATATAATATTCCTAGGGATTTTAATTAGTTGCTTCGAACCTTGTACTCTCTTTTTGTGCTGCGCACTTATCTTTTCTTTGTTTTGTATTCAGTTTCTCCAAGAATCTATATACTTGCAACTTTATATGTCAATTTACCCACTTATTTCATTTTGCAATGGTCATGAGTAGCACTCTAGAAATTCTTCAAAGCTTGCCAAAATATATTTTTATTGCCACAGTAATCTTAATAAATTTAAGCACGTGACCTGACTATCCTTCGCAACCCTTTTAGCCTAGACTTGACGTTTCTACTCCCTTAGCCGTAGCCATCATTAAGTGATGACGTCACTTTCTTCAAAACGTCTCTTTGAGACGTGCGTGCACCAGTTATTCATGATTACATCTCAACTTCCAAGGGCGGGAAACGGCGGAAGCCATAACTTCTCTTTGGAATACCAAACGCAGTCTAATCAATCATTAAAATTGAACTGTTCCTTTATTGCCCCAGGTCTATATAAAGGATTAGCATTATACTTCTTTCTTCACGCTTGCTTCAAAACTCTTGTCCAAAACTTCGTTTCTCTTCTTGCATTCTCTCAAACACAGAGTCAGAAAAACCCTTTTCAAACTTTTCTTCTCCACATGGCACTACCCCTCACTTACAATAACATTAGGGCTTGCATAAAAAAGGAGTTCAAACTCTCTGAAGAAGAACTTGAGGAAAACTTCATAAGCATCAGTGCCCTTTTTGCTAACCAAGAACTTGATTTCTACTATGAAATCCTAGAGGGACCTGTTTATCCCAACATGTTAGCAGACTTTTGGATGTTTGCGTCTCTACGCATAGATCCGGAAGGCAGAACCACTATAGTCTCTGAGGTTCGAAGTCCCCACATTAGAATCACTCCCTCCACCATCTCTAACCTGATGAGATGCAATAACTCTGGTGAGACTTTTGATGATAATAGCTTCAACATGACTACTCATCTTCTGTTGAGGACTCTTATGGATAACGATCCTTTCAGCGCCAAGGTCATTAGGGTTTGGCATCAACTCCTCGTGGGCAACTTTCATCCACGAAACCATGATCAAAACAACATCATGGTGGAGGATTTGGAATTTATCCTCTGTGCCCTCCGTGGGAAGAAAATCAACTTCCCTTTAATGATTTTCAAAGGGCTTGTTGAAGCAGTTTCTATGGCTGCTGCTCGTCAAGGGGTCGTAACGTGTCTTCCATATGGAAGGCTCTTATCTTACATATTCCTCAAAAAGGGAATAGTAAGGAGGATGCGTAACTCTGGATCCATGGACATGTTCGAGGCGGAAAGCTTGCCCATGTTGCCCCTAGAGGGTTTAGATCAAAGGATCAACTAGGAGGTGGTTTGTTTTAGGTTTTTATGTTTTGGATTTTGTGACCTTCAATGTTTTGGGAACCACCTTTTCTGTAATGAATGTACTCCTTTAATATTAATGGAAAATATTTTGAAGTTTCTTTGTCTTCTTACTTTATTTGCCATACATGTTTGTTTGAACACAAAGCCATTTTGGTGTTAGTTCAACCATTTTGGCTTACGTAGAATACCTCAATATCTACGTTTTTGCAATCTTTACTTCGTGCATGCTTGGTTTGTATCTCTTCAGATACTTTCCATTTACTCTTAGGATCCTGCGATCTTCTACTAACTCTTCTATCTCGTAAGCGTTATTCGAGAATACTTTCAAGATTCGAAAGGGTCCCTCCCAGTGTGGGGACCATTTACCAAGTGTTTCATTCTTTCGATCTATAGGTAAAATAACTTTCCAAACTAAGTCATTATTGATAAACGTTTTACCTTTCACCTTTTTGTTGTATGCTCTGGACACTCTTTCTTTTTGTCTTTTTATCATCTCCAATGCTCGAAGTCTGTCTTCGTCCAAGTCTACTAATTCGTTCATCATCAACTCCCAATACATGTTAGGAGGAATTTCTGCCTATCTTTGTATCCGAACTGACTGCAAATATATCTCAACTGGGAGTCATGCGTCATGTCCAAATGTCAGTTGGAAAGGCGTAGTGTTTGTAGCTTCTTTTGGAGATGTTCGACAAGCCCAAAGCGCTTGGTCCAAGGTTTTGTGCCAACTCTTAGGCTTTTTTCCTACATGTTTCTTTATGAGACCGATTATTATCTTATTCGCTGCTTCGACTTGTCCATTTGCCTGAGCATAGTAAGGTGTAGAAGTAAGCAACTTGAAACCCATTTCTTTGGCGAAGTCTTGCATCTTTCGCCCAGTGAACACTGATCCTTGATCTGTGGTTATACTTTCTGGGATTCCAAATCTGTATATGATGTGTTTCTGAATAAACTCAATCACAGCCTCTTGGTCCACATTCGCCAGCGGTATCGCTTCGACCCATTTTGTGAAGTAGTCTATTCCTACTAGTATGTATCTTTGACCCTTAGAGGATTTAAGGTGAATTTCTCCAATCAGACCTAGTGCCCAGCCTCTGAAAGGCCATGGTTTTATTATTGAACTTAACTCATTCGCTGGAGCGTGTTGAATACCTGCATTCTCTTGGCATTCTTGACACCCTTTTGCGAATTCTATGCAGTCTTTTAACATAGAAGGCCAATACATTCCATATCGAAACAGAAGCCATTTCATTTTGTGCCCCGCTTGATGTGCACCACATCCTCCACTGTGTACATTTGAGAGAGCCAAATATGCTTCTGCTTCACCCAGACATTTCAACAAGACTCCTTCAGGAGTTTTCTTGAACAATTCGTTCCCCATCAGGAAATATGATAAAGTTCTATACTTCACCTTTCTATCTGTGTCTGTCGAAGGATCTTTTAGATAGTTCACAATTGGACTCCTCCAATCTGTGTCTGCTAAAGAGTCTATATTTAATACTTCAAACTCTTCTTTGCTGGCAAAACCTAATTGTGAATTCTCCAGGTCACTTGGGGAAAGCTTGGTAGCCATTGCTTTTCCTCTTACTTCGATCAGTTCCTCTAATTTCTCTTTTGATACCCTGTATCCTGAGGCTAACTGTGCCAGATCGTTTACTTCTTGATTCTTGGTCCTCGAGACGTGATTTAACTCCACATATTCAAATTTTTTAAGCAACCTATTTGCTATGACAAAGTACATGATCAAGTTTTCTTTGATGCATTTGTACTCCTTTGTTAGTTGCTTAATCACTAGTTCGGAGTCTCCTTTAATTTCGACTCTGGTTGCCCCCAATTCTAACAAAGCTTCAAGTCCAGCAATCAGTGCTTCATATTCAGCTTCGTTGTTGGAGCATAAGGGACCTTCAATCTTGTACTTGAGCTTTGTTGGAATTCCATCAGGAGAAATTATCAACATTCCAACACCAGTTCCCTCTCTATGAGTCGAACCATCGAAGTATAGCTTCCAAGGCTTCAAGTCTACATATTGTTGAGGGTTCTCAACCACTGCATGGTCAACAATGAAATCTTATACAATCTGACCTTTCATTGCCTTAAGAGGTTGAAATATCAGTGAGTATTCAGTAAAGGCTAAAGCCCATTTGCCAATTCGACTATGCAATATTGGCTTTGATAGCATATGTTTGATAACATCACAATGAGACGAAACATAAACATCAACTGGCTTTATATAATACTTAAGTTTGATACAAGAGAAATATAAACAAAGGCAGAGTTTTTCTATTGCGCTATACCTAGTCTCTGCATCATTGAGTACTCTACTTAAATAATAAATGGCTCTTTCGATGCCATTTTCATCTTCTTGCGCTAACATACTGCCTATTGTATTATCTGAAGCCGAAATATACAGGCGCATGTGCTTCTTCCCATTTGGGGGAGACAAAATTGGTGGATGGATCAAGTATTGCTTGATTTTATCAAAAGCTTCTTGATGTTTAGCACGCCATTCAAAATTTCCTTGCTTGAGTCGAAGTAGAGGGGAGAAAGCTTGCGTGCGTCCACTCAAATTAGAGATAAACCTTCTCAAGAAGTTTATCTTCCCCAGTAAGGACTGTAGTTCTTTCTTCGTGGATGGAGGCTTAGTTTCCATGATAGCCTTTGTTTTATTCTGGTTAATTTCTATTCCCTTCTTATGGACTACGAAGCCCAGGAAATCTCCAGCCTGCATAAAGAAAGCATATTTAAGGGGATTCATCTTTAAGCCATGTTTTCTCATTCTTTCGAATGATTGGCTTAGATGATCAAGATGATCGTAATCTGAAATAGATTTCACAACGATGTCATCTATGTATACTTGCATGAATGTTTCTATAAAATCATGGAATATAGAGTTCATTGCTCTTTGATAGGTTGCCCCAGCATTCTTTAAATCGAAAGGCATTACAACCCACTCATAGGTGCCTATTGCCCCTGGGCAACGAAAAGCTGTTTTAGACACATCTTCTTCTGCAATGAAGATCTGATTATACCCAGAGTATCCATCCAACATACTTAGGTATTCGAAGCCTGCGGCTGAATCTACTAGCATTTCTGCCACAGGCATGGGATATTCATCCTTAGGAGTTGCTGCATTCAGATCACGAAAATCTATGCATACTCTTAATGAACCATTCTTTTTTATAACAGGTACAATATTGGCAATCCATTCAACGTACCTTGTAGTTTGGATGAACTTGCAACGTAGAAGCCTTTCGACCTCTGCTTTAATCTTTGAATGGATCTCTGGCGCGAACCTTCTAGGAGTCTGCTTTATGGGCTTCTTCCCTTCCTTTATTGGAAACTTTAGTTCGACCAGGTCTCTTCCTAAACCAGGCATCTTGTCATAATCCCAAGCGAAACAGTCTTTGTTTTCTTTTAACAACTTGATAACTCTTGATTTCAACGCTGGGTCTAATTTCGCACTGACGTATGTTATCCTCTTTCGATCCTCGTCTCCAAGATTTACTTCTTCGAGTGGATCTTGGGCTAACATTTTTATGTTTGATGCCATTGGGTCCTTCTCGAATCCCAAGGGTTCTTTGACGTAGATTGCGTCTAACCTTTGACTCGAATCTTCTCCTGAGATTTCTTCGACTCGAACTGGATCTTCAGGTGGTTGAGGGATCATATGTATCCCCGAATCTGTCGTTTCTTCCTTTCTTAGACCTGCATTAACCAACATGTTTGATAATTCGGCTTCGAGAGTCGTCTTTCTTTTATTCTCGGCTATATAAGCCGAAATATTTTCGAAGAATGATGACTCAGACATCATCAACGTCGTCATCCCAGCCTGTTGGCCGTATTGTTGGATAATGCTCTATTGGTGCGGTATCTTCTGGGCCGTCCATTATTTCCCTATTCCATTGGAACCCATTTGGGTGCAAAGACAAGTAATACAATGCATTCTTGTTTGGGGTGTATATATCTTCCGCAGCATGGCAAGGTCCTATGTTTGCCAAGTTCCTATCGAAGTTAGTCTTATTAACTTGATTAACTTCAGCCATGTAATAACTCTGATCCCCCTCAATATTCTCTACTATGCCATCTTCTCTCCAAATGGTTAACCTTTGATGCATTGTCGAAGGCACAACAGCAACTCCATGGATCCATTCCCTTCCGAGCAAGAGGTTATAATTTGCTTTTGCTGGTATGACCATAAACATGGTTGGCCTCGTGACTGAACTCACCGTTAGATTTACTTGGACAACTCCCAAGGTTTGCCCTATTTTGCCTTCGTAGTTAGACAAAACCATGTTATGTGGCCTTATATCAGTATCAAACATACCAATTCTTTTCAACATGTATTGGGGCATTAGGTTCACCGCTGCCCCTCCATCTACCATGACTTTATTAATGCCAACATTTTGCAATCTTAGCCCTTATGTAGAGTGGTTTCAAATGGTTTCGCATACCTTCATCAGGCCTCTCGAAGAAAGCATTCTGCTCTTCAACTGCACCATTGTTCAGCACATAGTAACACACAGGTCTGTGTTTCGCCATCTCTTCGACGTCAGCCTCTTCACAATCTTCAACTTCAGTTTCTTGATTAAACTCATGAGGGAGTACAGACACAACATTTCAGTTGAGGTTTATAGATGATACCCCATCAGAGTCAAAATCATTTTTCATTCTATCATCTTCTTTCCAAGGGCTGGAATGCATCTTTTCCTCTTCTTTCTCATTTTCAGAATCGAACAATTTGCGTTCCACTGGAGGTTTGCTTGACCTTGCCCCCTGGGTTGGGACTTGGTTACTACTAGATTATCCGATTTCCCTCGGTTTGTATTCTCTTTGAGCCTTCTTCATCCTCTGGTGTCTTCTCCATTGGGATCTGGACATAGGATTTTTGCCTTTGTAGTTCTCCAACCTGTACATCTCTTGATTTGAGGTTTGGAATTGTTTCCTATACGCCGTTGCAGTCCTTCCCCCTTGGTCCCAACTTCGCTATTTGTTGGTCCTTGCACCAGCTTGCATCCATCTGTCCCTAGGTACGTCCGCAGGGACCTTGAATGTGACTCTTCGAGCTCTAGGATGTGGGTTGTCAGGTCTCTTCGATGGAGTCCATATATCGAAACCATACAGGTTAGGACGAAGTCCCTGAGTTTCTCTACCCATATAGCAATACACCCTTTCGAATGATCGTGCCTGTATTTCGTCATAGACTGCTCCACATCTGGGACATAGTGCAATTTCAGTGTTTTCCCTGTGGCATTTGACCAGGAAGCCCACCAAGCTTTCTTCCATCTTTGGGTATACCTTTAGCAAAGGATTTCCTCCTCTCCATGGTTGTTCCAATCTTTCTCGCAGGGCCCTTTCGAAGTTAGCCTGGACCCTTCAATTCAGCATGATCGAACACCTTGGACACATCCATTGTTTTCCGCCAGTCTTTTCATGGCAATTCCAGAGATAATCTTTCAGGGTTTCTCCTCTTGGCGGAATTTCAATATTTCCCTTTTGCCTTGTCAACCATTTTTCCAGTTCGTCAATTTCAGACAAAGGCCGTCTAACATTGACCATGTTAACAACTGCTGGAGGGGCTTCAGAAATCTGAATTTCTTGAAGTTTCACCCTGAGGTCTTCAGTGGCCTCATTGGTTTCTTCTTTCAAAACTTCAGTCGTCTCTGCATTGGAGGATTCTTCAACATCAGTATTGAAGACTGTATTGTTATTTAGGCCTTCAGTAGCCTGCTTTCCAGTTGACATCATTTCTGGTTCAGCAACTTCGACTTCAGACACCTCTACCATGTTGACATCAAGTGGTTCACACAGGTTAGTGTCAGCAATGTTCAAAGGGTTTGTGTCGACCTTCATGTGGCTCTTGGCCTTATCAGCAAATTTCAAACGTCCATCTCTGATAGCATTCTGAATTAGATCCCTGAAAAGAAAACATTGTGAGGTTTTATGGCCTAAAAAACCATGATATTTACAAAAACCTCTCTTCTTCCGTTGTTCTAATGGAGGAATTTTAAAATTAGGGGGCACTATCATTTGGCCATCTTTCACTAGTAAATCAAATATTTCGTCACACTTAGTGACATCAAATGTATAAGTTTTCTTAGGAAATCTATCGCTCTTATCATTCTCTACTGGATTTTTTCCATTGGCAGGGGTAAGTAATTTGCAAGCATAAGGTGGTGCTTCTTTTAGTTCGGCTAGATCTACTTCGACCTCTTCTACAATGTATGAGTCTTCGAAAGATTCGCTGTCAACGTATCCTGCTTCGACGTACGCTACCCTTTCTTTCTTGTAGCCCTTGTTTGCCCTAGCCTTTTCTGCTTTTAAGCGTTCGACCTGTCGAACCCTATCTGCCAACTGGGCCATATCCCTTAGATATTGAGTATCCAGTTTCTTTCTAATTGAATAATCTAAACCACCAGCAGCCATTTCGACTAGTTCATGCTCTGGGACAGTCGTGAAACATCTTGACTTTAACAAACGGAACCTGTTTAGATACTCATCTATAGGTTATGTGAACTTCCTCTTGATGCTAGCCAATTCTTTCAGACTTATCTTGGTTTGACCCATGTAGAATTGTTCATGGAATAATCTTTCCAAGTTTGCCCAAGCATCTATCGAATTTGGGGGTAAGGTAGTGAACCAAACAAAAGCATTTTTTGTCAGCGAACTAGGGAAGTATTTAATCCTTAAATCCTCATTCCCTGCTAAATCTCCTGCTTCTGTCAGATACCTGGCAATATGTTCCACCGTTGATTCACTAGTGTCCCCTGAAAACTTTGTGAATTTGGGTACTTTGGTCCCTCTTGGTAATTATGTTTGCATAATATAATCCGCTATGGGGGATGTATAATTTGGACGTCGAAGTCCAGTACTGAGGCCATTATTGGCCATAACTCTCTCTATCATGGCAGTTAGGTTATTCTCTGTAGCCAGGTTTTCTCTCCTGACTCTCTGAACTACTTCGTCTGGGTGTTGTTCCTACCTATTACCCTTAATCTGGGTCTTTCTTCCTCAAACTCTTGCTGGACGGGAACAGTTCTTTGATTCGAAGCCTCTAAATCTATTACCCGATTCCTTTCGACCATTGTTGTTCTTTGTGGAGAAATCACGCCAGCAGTGGTTGCACCAGGCGGAGGAACCGCATTTTGGATACGTTCTAGAATGGGATCGCCTTCTCGATAAGAGAATTGGTTATTTCTCCGCTTGGTTTGTTGAACTCCCATGAATTCTGCCATTCGATTCATTTGGGAAGATATTTTTTGAAAAGTTTCCACATTCTGCCGATTAGTATTAGCAATATTGGTTGCTAATGGATTTAAGATTGACGCTAATTCTTTGGCCAGGATTCCTAACATATCGTGGTTACTTGCGTCCATCTCTTGTCGGAATGCTGCTTGATTGCTTGTGGTAAAATTGGGTATTTGGGCAGAGAAGCCAGTGTTTTGTGCGCTTCGACCCACTGAACCAGCATTTGGCGAAAACGTTACTGGGTTAGTTGTAGTGTATGTAGGTCCTACTCCTCGTGTACCTGTCATGTATGGATATGGCATTCCATATTGACTGTTTGGTCTCCATTCGAACGCGGATGATCCTGGGGTAAATAACTGATTTGCAGCATTTGTCGAGGCAAGTTGCATTTCGCTCGCACTTGAGGATGGAGGCGCGGTAGTCGACACTGAAACTGGAATAGTCCCTGTCGTTGCTGCATTATTTTCAGGTATAGCCTGGGAACTATCCATAGGTCTCGATCCAGTCGGACCCGGTATATCCTGCGCTCCTTGAGTAGAAGTCGAAACATGCGTAGAATTTGCCGCTCCTGTTCCTGACCCTTGTGGGGGATCTTGATCTCCCCCTACACTGGTCGTAACGACCATTTTCTTGTTGTACCTTCGTTTGGGAATCGGTTGTGCACTGTTTGTTAATTTACCGTTCCTAAGGTTCATACAAGGTCTTGATATTTTCTAGACAAAACAAAACAATCGATTAATAACAATCTGCTTGACACTGTCCCACTGGGCGTGCCAATTTGTTTACGGTGATTTCCGGTAAACAACCTCTAGTCTTCCAAACTATAATAAATATGATTTGGTTACTCGCAGGATCGACTAGATTGATCCTAGGACATAGTCAAAAAGGTTGTTATTCATGATAGTTCGAATTATGTCTATGGTTGGTGTGTCTCGAAATAAGAAATACTTAATCAAGGAAATAAAGATTAGCAATCACCTTGTTATACACGTAAATATAACATCAGCAAAAGGTAAGTTAAAGATAAAACATAAGACAAAACTGTAAAAGTGCAAGAATCTTAAAGTGCAAAAAAGTTAAATGCTTCGAAAATTAGATGACATGAAAGTAAAGAGTACAGGAATATAAATGACATAAAGTAAATGGAATGCAGTAATATCGAAAGATACTTGAATAAAGAAAAATACACATGTATTTAAAATGGTGTTGGTGTCATACGTACATTTCTCAGCGAACTCTTTCTCTTAACACTTGATACTTGAGTAATATGTGAGTGATTTGTACAAAATGAACACACGGAATCCTAATACTAAGACCCTTATTTATACTAAATTTGACCCTAACGGTCCTACACTAATCTGATGCCACGTTATTCTTCGAGAATCCCTGGGATGCCATCTGTCTTTGTGCAGTTATCTAAACTACTTCGAAATTCAAATCCTCCCGCCTGAATCCTCTTTCGACACGTGGCAACGTAATCAGAATCGAGAATGCCACGAAAACACGCTAAGCTTCAGTACTTCGCATATTTCGCAAAAAACGTCTAAGTCCCAAAGACCATTCTTTTCGAATTTAGCTTCGGCGCTCACTATCTTTGTTCCAACTTAAACATCATTCTCGAAGCATGGCCATCAGTAGCCATTTTTATCTTCAAAGATGATCATCAGTAACCATCTTCCTTTGAATTCCAAATCTTCGAAAGACATTCTTCTCAAACGAAATCTTCAGCTAACAGTTACAAACATCAAAATAAGTCAATTAAGCTGGAAAAAAGTACTTTTCGAGTTAGCGTAACCAGTTACGCATTCACAGTAACCTGTTTCAACTACTTGTTAGTTTTCTATTATTAGCAGCTATAATTAGTTACAGGTTTCTGTAACCGGTTATATGTCTGAGTTTTTGGTTTTTCTCTTATTTAACTTGTTGTTTTGTATCCCAATCACTTGTATACTCTAGACTCATCATTGTTATGGTTAATTAATAAAATAGAAAATTCTCACCTTCAAATCTCGTTCTCTAATTCTCCTGTCTTAAGAAAGTATTTAATAATTTTGTCGCGGGAAATTAACGTGACTTTAGTGCATTTTATGTTGTTTATAATAAAAAAAATAAAGAAGAAATAATATAGAGGATGATAAAGAGGGCAAACTAGGAGAGAGATAGAACAAAGTTATGGTGACTTTGGCTCTCCAAAGTTACCCAATAGTGATCCCTCCTATCCTCTCTCTCATTGAGTCTCCACATTCAAACTTTCTATATTCAAACTTTCTATTGTTCACTGAAGATATTTTAGGTTCTAACAAAAATAAGTCAATAATAATATGATAATTAATTTTAATAACAAAATTTCTAAAATCATACATATTTTTACTAATATTTCAATTTTTTCTCGACTACAAAACCATTTTAAAATTGTTTTAGCGAAGAATACATTTTAATCTTTTTTCCTAGACAAAGAACATACCAAAAATACACGCAAAGGTCACGAGAGAAACTTGATTAGTCAACTTAGGTGTTTAAAGAATAATTAAGAATGTACACGTTAACTTAACTCCTTCACAAACAAACAAAAAATAATTTGGAATGTTATGTTAGGCCAATAAACATTGTAGTACTAGTGGTATTAATCTCTCGATAGACTAGCTATACAATTATACATACCTAGTGAGTAGGAGCATCTACAGTCTACACTCCACAATGAGAGTATCAACTCTAAATTCAAAAACATATGGTATTTTAATTTTAACAATTTGATTCCCAACTACATTTCTTTTTTGTAAGGGTTTCCCAACTACATAATTAGTAAAGTTTTGACATAAGTAAATTAATTTAAAATTAAATTTTAGTCGAATTTAATTTTTTTTTTTGTTTTCACTACAATATTCGGTCCTCTGGATCGATTAATTAGTTTGAAGGTCAGTTCTGCTATCAAATGATTTTAGTCTCTTCTCAGTAATCCTTATTATTAAGTCCAACATCAATCGCCACCAGACCAACTAACGATTGATGAATCTAATGCAAGTAAACTAAAAATTATTCAACTTATAACACAAATTAGATCATATTTTTTTCGATGTTCGACTTTTGAAACTAATTAGAGGTGGTAAAAACATGTCGAAAGAAATGCGTATTTTACCAACAATTTCTTTAAGAATCAAATTTTAAACTCGTATTCTCTAATGTGTTTGTCCATTCCGTCCCATTTTTTTCTATACCCTTTAAAAAATTAATACCGTCGAACTGCCTAATCGACCTTCATTTTTTTAAATAATGTCAAAATTTTATTTGCTCCGTTAGTTGTCATTTTCTTTCTAATTTTTACAAGAAATTCTAAATGAGACGGACATGTTAATTTTAATACAGGTAAATTGATAAAAGAATTACTATTTTATTAAAAATTAGTAAAACTAATATTTGCACAAACATTTTTTAAATCATTTTTTTTACAAAATATCTTTTAATATAAACATGTGATTATGCAACATGTTATGTCAAAACAAAACCAAGTAACCAAAGTCGCATCTCATTATTCTATTCTACACTCTACTCTACTCTATTCTATTTAACACTCTTTACTTCTCAACTTTCTTCTCTCTTCCTTCCTTCTTCATTTCTTCCATGGATTCCATTTCCATGAGATACCAAGAAGATCAAACCCCATCTTCTCTCCCTTCCCCCAAAACCCAAATCCCCTCCCCAAGACCCATCACAAGATCCGAACCCGGTAACCCATACCCAACAACGTTCGTTCAAGCAGACACAACCTCGTTCAAACAAGTTGTCCAAATGTTAACCGGTTCCTCGGAAACATCAAAACAAGCATCCTCCTCTTCCTCCAAACCAAACCACCACAACCACAACCACCTCAACAACAACAACAACATTCCACCAATCAACACCATCCCCAAAAAACAACACCAATCCGGTTTCAAACTCTACGAAAGAAGAAACTCACTTCACAAAAACCTCAACATAAACCCATTACTACCCATTTTCTCCAACAACACATCTTTCTCACCTCGTACCAAACAAGAGATCCTCTCACCTAGCATCCTAGATTTTCCTTCTCTTGTCTTAAGCCCTGTCACACCTCTTATACCCGACCCGTTTGACCGATCCGGACCCTCCAGAAGCTCTTGCTTGAACGCGGAAGCTGAAGATAAAGCCATTAAAGAGAAGGGATTCTTTTTACATCCTTCACCGGTTTCAACTCCCAGAGATTCTGAACCTCGTTTGCTTCCTCTTTTTCCTACGACTTCTCCTAGGGGTTCAGGTCCTTATTCTGCATCTTGAATTTTTCTTTATTTTTTTTTTTACTTTTTTTTTTGTTTTAATTTTTATTGGCATTGTTGTTGCTGATGAAATTGAAAGAGATTGATTTGTACTGTTTTATTTTATGGAAGAGAATTGAATTCAATAATATTTTTGTTTTGTTTTTTAGTATGAATTTTTTTTACCTTTGAATGTTATTAGGGGGAAATGTTAAATTTGAAAAAGTAAATTATGAATAATTGATACTATTTTTTTTTATCCTAAGTCGTTTTACACTTTTGAAAAATTACGAAAGTTTTTATAAAATTGTCTTTCATTAATGATATGTGAAAGATAAATTTACATAATTAAAAGAAAAAATAATAAATATTTAAAAATATAATAAAAAAATATTATTAATTATTTGTTGGAATTATAAAATAACTTATATTTAAATATAATTTTTTTTAAAGTGATTTATAATAAAAAATAGAAAAAATAAATTTGAAAGAGAATCTATGGATTGAGTGAAATAGGAGGGTGTATTTAGTATTTAAGGGTAGTTGGGGGTGTGAATAATAGAGTTAATGAGGAATTGAAATGGGTGAGGCAGTTCAGTTACTTTAGGTCGACGGCATTCATAATTAGTAGCATTAATAAACACTGTACTGATCAATGCAGTCATTTTCTCTTTCTAGAGAGAGAAGATTAGGATTCTAGAGAGAGAGAGTGGGGATCATATTGGTAAAGGAGGTTTGGGCTAGCTGTCAAGTTAAGAGTTGTGGAATGGGGAAGGAATCTTTACTCTTTTGTTGTAAGAGTTTGTGATGTGTTTTATAGCTATTCATTGGATTTTATTTTGTGGTACTTTGTATTGGACCAGGATTGTCTGGGGTTATTTTGGTCATAAGTTGAGGCATTCATGCATTTGATATAATTTGAGATTGTTATGTTGAGATTAAAGGTAAAAAAAAAATTGAAATATGCATTGGTGTAAGTATGAACGATCTTATCTTTGATATAATCGTCGCAGTTGTTTTGAATGTGTGAACGAGTAGTGTATTAGATTTTTATATAATCTAATTTATTGTCGTAAAATGAGATATTTTTATAGATTTTAAGGACAGTGGACTCTCAGTATAAATTAATATTATATAAGCAATAAAAATGTTAAATTTATTCAATTATATCAGAATTTTAAAATTAAAAAAATATTTGACTATATTCACGTCTCTTATTATTTAATAATTTTATATTTTTTTTCTTTTTATAATTGTATTATCTATTTAGAGGGTTGATAAATATACCTTATCATATTATTTAGGCTCTATTTGATAAGACATATTTTTAAATTTATTTTATAAGTTTATATGACAATTTAAATCTGTTAGGTAACAATCTTTAATCACGAACTTATAGTTTATTTTGCTAGTTCATAATTTATTTTTAGACGCTATTTCAAATAGTATTTTAGCTTATAAAGCTTATCAGTTATAAACTATAAACTATCAGTCACCAGCCATCAGATATAAACTATAAGTTATAAGCTGTTATTTTTGATAAAGATACTTTTAATTATCAGTGATTTGAAGTATGCTTTTAAATTATATAGTTTTTAATTAATTTTATAAAACTGATTTGTAGTATAAGAGATATTTTTTAATTATTCATTTTTAGTATAAAATTTAAGAATTTTTTTGATATATTGTAAGAGTAGCATTATCGGTCTATTCACATATTTGAGAAGTTTTTTAAATTTTTGATATAGTCTCTTTTTACTCAAATACATAACTTGTTAGAAATTAAATTTTTTATTTTTAATTTATTTTACAAATATTAAAAGAGAATTTTTGAGTTCAAATTCTTGACCAAACACATGTAATATATAGGCCAAAATCTTCTCTATTTTTTTGGAAAACTGTTTTTAGGACATTCTTTAAGAGCTTAAAAAAAGAAGTAAATTTTTTTTGAAAATATACATAATTAATACACTGAAAATTAAAATTATAAATTTTTTAAAAGAATGTTTTGATAATATAAATGCAATATTGATGGAGAGTATTAAAATGCTGGCAAATACAATATTGATGGAGAGTAATTAAAATGCTGGCAAATGGGACTAATGTGGTTGTAACTTGTAACTAATTTAATTGCCACAAAAATAGAAAAGCATGATACTAAAGTTAAGATAATTATGAACCTTAATGATGAATTCAACACATCATTTAATAAGAAGCAAAGTTTGGTTGCTAAAACAAGTCAAACTAGGTTGATGGCATATAAGATAAGATCAATAAATCCACTCATTCACGATTTGAAAAGAGAAGAAAGTACAACACTCTCAAACATTGAAGTTTCATTTTTCTTTTATGGTAGGGTCCTCTTTTTTGGTCGGGTACCCTAATAAATGTAAAAGCCTTAAAAACAGCCTTGAAAAACAATCATGCAAAAAGATGGTCTCTTTTTCTTGTATTGAATGTGTTTAAGTTTTCTTTTTGACCCTAATGAGAGTAAGATATTGGAGTGGACGAATGAGAGTGAAGGAGGGGAGAGGAAGTGGGACTTGTGATGATGAGAGGGGAGAAGAAATTGGAGGTGGGATGGAAAAGACACGGGGTTGAAGTAAACTAGTTTGTTTGTTTGTATGTGTTGTGTGTGTGTACATGATTTTTTGTGTGGACTTTGGAAGTCTTGGTTGGTGGGGTATTTATTGGGAATTTGAAACTTGACATGTGCTCTTCTTGGTTGCCTTTGTTGGCTTTTGATTAGCAATTGAACTCGTTTTATAATAGTAAATGTTTCATTTAATTTGAGCCAAAAAAATTCATTATGCCGATTTTAGTGGTAAAATGATTTTTTTTAAATTAAATATTTTATATTTAATTAATTCAAATCAATTGGTAGTGTCGAAGGATGACAAATGGACATGTCCGTCCATTTAAATATGTTTGTCAAATGTTCGTCAAAAATTCATAAAATATAGAACGAACAAAGCGAACATAGTTGAAGATATTGGTCTAAAACTTTAACTTGCCCTAGAAAAAGGCGAGGCAGATAGATCCACAAATACTGCACCTCTAAAGTTTAAAAATTATTATTTATGTTAATTCTCACACCAATAAAAAATAAAGAGAATGGGGCAGACATGTCACATTGTAAAAATGCAAAAATGTATAAACAATGATATGTTCGGCGAATTAGGTCTCTTTTGTCATCTTTACTTATGTCCAAAACATTTAATTAAACAAGTAAAAACTAAAATTCACACATTTTAAATATAAAAAATAAATAATTCTGAATCATAACAACATATTTCAATAAAATTAAATGAAAAATCATAACATAGGAGCTTAATGTGTACTTTAAATTTAGATTAAGTGTTAGTGTTATTTTAATTGATATAAGAAAAGGGAGTATAGTTTCCTCTAAATATGTTTTAATAAAAATATATTTTATTTATAATACTTAATGACAAATTATATAAAATAAATAAATAATACAAATAAAAGACATATTATGAGATACTTTAAAACTTATTGAACCGGTCGGTCTATTTTTCTTTATTTGATTCATTTCTTTTAAAATATTTTATTGAAAAAGTTATATGAAATTATCACATGTGACATGTTTTGATTATAATCATGCTTTCAAAATCCGTTGAATATTTCATTACGTGATAACGAAATTTCAAGCATGACATGTTTGACTATGTCTTCACTACCTTTGAATTTGTAGGACCCACGATTACTCATCCATAAAATTTGTGTGTATGATGAATAAAAAGTTACTATAAAACGGAGGCTTACAATGAGTGCAAAAAATAGATTAAAGAAAAACTACAAATAAAATCTCGCTTTTTTTTTTTTTTTTTTTAGTTTAAAGCACCTCAAAATTAACAATTTTATTTGAAATTTTTCTTTACCCACCTCCTTATGGGGTCACCTCCAGCGAAATCCCCCATTTGCCCCTGCTTCGGAGATGCATCTCCGAAATAATTTTTTTTTCAGATTTTTTTAGGTTTCTGAAATGCATTTCCGAACTCACCAAAAAATTGGTGTTTTCGGAGATGCATTTCCGAAATGCATGAAAATTAAAAAAAAAACGTTATTTTTTATAATCAGGTAATATTTAGGAAGTTCATTTCCGAAAATAATTCTGCATATACAATTTTCCCTCCTTCACTATTTCATCATTTTTCTTCCAAACTCCTCCAAACCCTCTCCAAAACTCAATCAATCTCAATCCATTTTTCGTCTCAAAATCAAGTTTCAAACCGTTGATCACGTTAAAGGGAGCATAGTAAGCTACAATTCGAGGTAAACATCTCTCATTTCATCCCCTATTTCACTACATTGATTGAACAAATTTCTGCTGAAAACTGCGATGGTTCGAAAGTACATTTCCGAAATAAGTTACCTAACAAATTTCGGAAATGTACTTCCGAAATAAGCCCTGGCAGTAAAAAAAAATAGTTTTGGCCAATTTTGCTAATTTTTGCATATGTTAGGTATGGTGCATCCGGACAACATTGTCGACGATGACGTAGTAGTTCCGGAAGTTGTCAACGTCAATAACGATCCGGTTATCGACGTTAAATCTATGATCAATGCGGTTGATGTGCGACAATGGAAATAGTAGACGGAAAGCTTTTGTCATTTTGAATTGCGAGCGGGGTGAGAGTTATGTACAAACAAACCGGGTGTTAAAACACGAAGACACGGGATCGAGAAAGTGTGGGTGTCCGTTTAAGTTGCGCGCGACTCGGAGGGTTGATGATTTGTGGCGTTTAACCGTAATTTGTGGAATTCATAATCATGCCTTGGATTCCAAGTTACACGGACATCCAATGGCGTGTCGTTTGTCCCGCGAAGAGAAGAATGTGATTTCGGATTTAACGATAGTCAAAGTGGCGCCTCGCAACATACTTGCCGATTTGAAGCGTAAAAAACCGGATAGCATTTCAAATATCAAGCAAGTTTACAATGAACGACACAATCTTAAAGTCTTGAAAATGGGCCCTCGGTCGGAAATGCAACAACTTTTGAAACTATTAGGCGATAACCAATACGTGTCAAGCTTCCGTACGTCCGAGGACAAAGTTACGGTGCGTGACATTTTTTGGACTCATCCCGAAAGTATCAAATTGTTCAACACATTTCCAACCGTTTTTGTGATGGATTCGACGTACAAGACCAACAAGTATAGACTTCCTCTTCTAGAGATTGTCAGTGTGACCTCGACGGACAAGACATATTCGGTCGGGTTTGCTTTTTTGGAGTGTGAAAAAGAAGATAACTTTACATGGGTTTTGGGAATATGCAAGTCTCTGTTGGTTGATCAAAAGGTTATGCCAAATGTCATTGTTACCGAATCGAGTAAGACATCTTGGTTGCACCACGACTATCCGAGTTGAATCCGCACATGCGGTCTTGAAGAGGTGGTTAGGTGATAGCAAGGGAGATTTGTGTCGGGGATGGGACACCGTGAACCAAATGCTCAAAAATCAACACAATGAAATTCAAACATCGTTCGGTCGGAGCAAGACGGTTATGGAACATCGGTTTAAGGGCCAAATTCTATTCTCCCAATTGATTTACAACATATCCCGTTCAGGTTTGAATTTTATGTTTTATGAAGCGAAGCGGGCGGAGACTACGGGTCCGGATAGTTCCAAATGTGGGTGCACCATTAGAAAGACATACAGCCTTCCATGTGCTTGTATACTTTCTAAAAAAATGAAGTTGAATTCACCGATACACATGGATGAGATAATCGACCATTGGAAGAAGCTTCGTTTTGATGATTTTGCTCCGCCGAAAGAAAATGATTCCAAAATCACCATCTACGACGAGTTGGAAGTGATAATGGATAAGTTTGCTAAAGCGGATGACAAAATGAAAATGCACATAAAGGAACAATTACGAAAAATTGCATTTCCGGAGACCACCGATTTGAAACTGCCATCTCAACCGGTTAAAACGAAAGGTGCACCGAAAAAGTCCAAAAATACACAAGAAGACACATAAACAAAACGATCTCCTTCCTACTTTGAACATGTTGATGCATCGTTCCCGAATTCACCGACACCGAAGTCCAAGTGTAGTGGTAACAAAGGAGCCCCTATTTCGAAGCCACCTCGCACACCGCCGATCAAAAAATCACCCATTATCTACATTGATGAGATGCCACTTTTTATGCACAAATATATCGATAACATAGTTGATGTTGGAGGCGACGACAATTGTGGATATCGGGCCGTTGCGGGTTTGCTCGGTAAAGGGGAAGAAAATCACACTTTAATCCGACGGGAACTTCTTTCGGAGTTGACTTTGCATCGGGACATCTACGACCGACTATATGAAAATCAAGAAAACTTTGAGAAACTCCATGATTCACTTGTTCCATCACTTATCGGTATCGCTCCGGTTTCGAAGTGGATGTCATTCCCCGAAATGGGCCATCTCATAGCAAGTGCGTACGATCGGGTGTGTGTCGATTTGACGAGATTTGGACTATGTGAGACATTCTTTCCACTTCATAGTCGACCGCCATTGGACGCGTCGAGACACATTATATGCATCGGGTATTTAAGATCGCGGCACTCGTGCAAGTCTTTTTGAAACGGGGGTGTCCTATACCGGCTACTTCTTGTCAATGGACGACACATCATTCAAATGAGGCGGAGACTTGGCTGGATCCTTTTGTTTCAAGAATGGCGGAGTTTGAAGAAATGATGAGCCAAGAGCGTGAGCAAAATAGAGAGCGGTCGAAGAACATACCTATTTTAGATTTAGGCGCCACCGATTGGTTCGGCGAATTTTAGTTTTTACCGGGCCGTTTTTTGTTTGTAATGACCGGTGCGTGTCTTTTTTGTGTATTGTCGTTTACCATGTAAAATCGGACCGATTCAATACATATATAATATAAGTATGTTTTATGTTGTCATTACCTATTTTATACATATTTTGAATGCTTTTGGTATTGTTAACACAAAATAGAATGCAATGCACAAAATTTGAAATTTGCCTCTGTTTCTGCATAATTCAGAAATGAACTTCCGAAATATACATGTTTTCAGACCAGTTTCGGAAGTTCATTTCCGAAATATCCCCTGAATGCAGGATAAGGTTTGTTGGGCCATTATTGCTCCAATAAGTCTATAAATACAACACACTCTTCTTTATACTCTTCACACAACAAAACACAAATGACACAAACCTACCCCCACCTAGCATTCGTCTACTTCACCGGCGGCTACTTCACCGGCGGCTACGCGATGCCGTTTCAATTTCGCTTCTCGCGCGACACGCCGTTTGCGGACTTGATAACGTCGCTCAACACGCTATTGCAATATCCAGAAAATCAAAAGGTTTTCAAGCTCGAGTACCGTTCGCCATCGCTTAACGACGACGGAGACGTTGAGTTCACACCTTTTGAGATCAAGAACGACGAATATTTAGCGGTTTTGTGGACAAGTTTCGACCGATTTTCTTCGAAGGGTCCGATCGAGTTGGATGCGAAACTTCAAAGATCGGGGGCCGACGTTATCAAAATGTTGACTCATCCTCACCTACCCGTGTTTAACAATATGTAACTTTAATCTTATGTAACGTAATCAATGTAATCTTCAACCGTTAAATAAATCGAATCGTTGTTGTTTGTTATTTTTTCTTCTGTCCAGACCTTATTTCGGAAGTACATTTCTGAATTCTTCCAAGGGGGTGAATTCGGAAGTGCATCTCCGAATTCACCCATTTTCTGGAAAAAAAACATTATTTCAGATGTACATTTCCGAAATCAGTTTTTTTCATAAAAAAAAATACGTTTTCGGTAATACATTTCCGAAACCGGGGGTATTTTGGAGATTTCAGCAGGGGTGACCAAGAAAGTAAGGAGGTGGGTAAAGAATTTTCCTTTTATTTGATATAAAGTGTGCGAATGCGAAAATTGAGAATTTCTTTTGATCAAATAGTTATACTAGTAATTATTAGAATTTTTGAGGTGAAAAAGTTATGATAAAAATCAAGGATGTAATAACCGATGAGAATTTCTCAATAGACCCCTTGAATTTTTTAGTCACCTGGAAAAATTTTAATTTTGTCTCATGCTTTCGTAGATGCACATCCACAAATACATTTTTTTTAAAAAAAAATTGTTTCTTTCCGTAGGTGTATCTACGGAACGTGTTAAAACAGAGTGTTCCGTAGATGCACCTACTGTAACACCCTTCTAAACCCCCGCGGAAAAATATAATATTATCAGAGTAATAACACATCAAGGATGCTACAATTATTAAATAAATAAAAACATCAAGTCGATTGTCATGCTTTATTAGAAATTAACCAATATCAAACAAGTGTTTAGCACAGCGGAACTTAATTCAACAGTATTAGGAAGTAACTCCACACAATTACTCAATACATAATCCATAGCCAAAATGGCAACAAAGTATAACAAGTAACGCTAGACTAATCGATCCCAGTGTTACAATCAGAGCATGACTCGACACGAACTACGGGCTAGCCTACAAGCTATCTTCACCCAATCAAGACGCCTCTCCATCCTTAATCTGAAATCATCAAAGTAAGGGTGAGTTTCATTCGAATTAATAACCATTATACAATCATAAGAAATAAGATCTCATAGAAATTATCATCCATTCAACATACTTATAATCGGAAATTATTATAACAGGCAAACATCAGCACATGAGCATCATCTATCACACCACACAATCATCCAATTATATCAAGCTATAATGCAATGAATGGACTGACACTCATGCATGTGGTACCAAGATTCGTGAATCACATCACAGGACTTCTCTCTTTGATACTGCCCTCTAGTCGCTCACACCCCACATGGGCACACGACTACTGCCTCATCGCTCACACCCCACATGGGCACACGATGACTTCCCGCTAATCTCCGCACAATGGGAATTAGCCTTCCAATGCAAATGATTTATGAATAATGCACACATGACACATACTTACATCATCTTACATCATCATCATTCCGATGCTTAACATCGCTTATCACCTCTTACCAATACATCATAACAAGTATGTACATGTATAAGCATCATTCAATCATTCACAACATACACCACATCATCACAATAACATACACATCACATTAATGTTAATTGCCACCATAATCCAATTCAACAATAATTTAATCGAACAAATAAAATAAGGTCGGCCACTGCCCGTATTATTACTTTATCAGATAAAGCATCTCATTAGCTTCACAACGCCCAAAACGACACATAAATCGGATACTCGGATCAAAAGTTATGGGTTTTTGAAAATAAAACATTTTTATAAATATGCTGCAGAACCCGGGTTGTCCCTACATGGGAACCGGTTCCTGGCAGCTTCCCAAAACACGCCTCTGATTTTTACTATGGGGAACCGGGTTGTCCCTACATGGGAACCGGTTCCCAGCTACCCAGAATCCACACGCTCTGTTTTTTATAAGGGGGAACCGGTTCGTCCCACATGGGAACCGGTTCCTACGTACCTGCACAGCCAAATTCACCATTTTGACAGCATTTACCCTATCCCATTTCCCCAATTTCAGGTACATACGAACATAGCACACAAATACCATCAATTTCACATTATCACACATTTCAGACAAGTTTTATCCAAGTATTAACAGCATATATCATGAGTATTAACAGAATCATGTAATTCATACAAATTCATCAAAACCTAACAAAATTCCCAAACCCGACACGTACGATTGAACTAGACAATAATCCTAATCAATCATACTACCTACAATCGCATAAGGATTACTAACCCGGAGAATCCCCCCTTACCTCAGAGTCGAATCTTCGAAGTTCTTCTCCCCCTTTGGCTCTTCTCACTTTCACGTGTTCTTCCTTTCTCAGACTCTGTCTCCTTTGCTTCTACTTCCTCTTTTCCCAAATCCTTTTATTTTATGAAAAATAAAATAAATATTATAATGGACTTGCTTAGCTAACACCCCCCCTTCTATTAACTATCACACTCAGCCCAACACCATATTTTATCATTTTTCCAAATAATTCCCACAAATTATTAATTCTTATAATTTAATTAAAGAAAATAATTAAATTAATAACAAGAATTAACGGGGTGTTACACCTACCGAACAGTCTGCTATTTTTTAAAATCACACACATTTCGCTCAAAAACTCAAATTTTCAACAACAATTGAAAGCCCAATTCCAGTCAATCAAAGTAATGCAATTTAAAGACAATTAGTAAATAGTACACAAAAGATAAACATAGTATAAATTGTCGGCTAATAATGTCGAATACATTTATCAAATCCCTGTACAAAAATGAAATCAAAATACATATATGAAATAAATCTGTAGGCATAACTACTGTGTGTGTCGTACATCATCCTGCGCCTCTAGCCCCGCCTCTGCGTCCACCGCGCCGTCTACTGGCTACTCTGTCTTTAGCGTCGAGTGCCCTACCTGTCCTGGAATGGTTTCTACGGTACAAAAATTCCCCATCTGCCACTCTAAGGATACCCTCCACAAAACGCATGCCAGCAGACCACTCAAGGAAGAAACCATTGGCAATGTCTGTCCGCGTCATGTCAGCTATCTCACGACACCGAGGAAGAACATCCTGAGTGAGTCTATCTCAGCATGATGAGCCCGCAGAATCTCCTCGTGGGCTGGTTTGGACGGTGATCCAGGTGCGGTGGGAAGCGTGTATGGGTGCGATACTCTGTGGTACTAGGTGATGTACCATTCGACGTAGCTTCAGTCCCTCTCTGATGTGGTCGCTCGAGCCTCGGCAAGAACCAAGTGGTGCTCCCAGTCTGCAAAGACCTCATCTAGCTGCCGACGGGTCATGGCGATAGGAGCGGACTCAGAAGGGTGGCGAGGTATCGTCTATTGTAACGCCCGAAAAAATGATTATTTGCTTAATTTAGTCATTTGGGATATTTATTGAATTTTTCGCGTTTTGGGACGATAGCAGATCGGTATTTAATCGATAATTTTAATATTTTCGGTATTAGAAATATTAGAATAATATTTGGCGTTTTAGGAATTTTCCGAGTAATTAAGATTAGACTGGAAAATATGAGGCATAGAGTAAAAAGGGAGTATAATTTTCTGCAGACAATATTGTTGAAAACAAGGTTGGAAGAAAACACTTCGACCAACATTTAGCCAATATTGCGCCTTGTTATGAAGCCAGAGTAGTTTATACCCTTGAGGAGAATGCAACTCATTTTCTAAATCTGCATCACAATTATGGCTTCATTTGGGATAAATAGGATGCAGTGGATTTAATTACTGAAGAGGGGGAAAACCCAGCTACGGGTTGGATTATGATCGATAAAGATGACCACTAAGTCTTAATGTATGGCTTGAATTTCGGCCTACATGGCTAAAAATAAAATGAAACCGACTTTAGAAGCTGAGGAATTGTAAAATATGGCGTTGGAAGCCATGATCGATAATAATAAGGATGGCCATTTTGGCCTGACAACTGCCTTAGAAAGCCACAGACTCGATTGTATTTACGATGATAAGCCTTTGGGGTTTGAGAAAGACCCATTAAATTCTACTAAGAGAATGCAGGCTCAAGACCCACTCGAAGAGGTAGATCTAGGTGATGGGGAAATCAAAAGACCAACTTATATAAGTGAAAAAGTCGAACTAGACATGAAATTAAAATTGGTCAAATTGCTGAAAGAGTACAAAGATTGCTTTGTATGGGATTACAACAAAATACCTGGCCTAAGTGAAAGCATGGTGGAATTTCAATTACCAATCCTTCTAGGTAAAAAGCTAATAAAGCAACAACCTCAAAGGTTCGCCCCAGAAGTAATGTCGAAAATCAAGCAGGAAATCAAAAGGTTACTAAAAAGCAAGTTCATTCAAACTGCCAGGTATGCCGAGTGGTTGGCTAACATTGATGCTTCTAAAATAGAAAAACCGGATTCTTCGAGTCTGTAAAGATTTTAGAGATTTGAATAATGCAACACATAAGGATGAATATCCAATGTCTATGGTGTAAATGTTGGTCGATTCACCCGTAAGTTTTGAATGTCTAAGTATGTTGGATGGTTATTCTAGGTACAACCAAATTTCTATAGCAGAAGAAGATGTGCCCAAAACAATGTTTCGATGTCCAGGTGCTCTAGGGACTTATGAATGGGTATTAATTCCCTTTGGTCTAAAAAATGCAGGAGCAACCTATGAAAGGGCTATGAATTTAATGTTTCATGACTTTATAGAAAATTTCATGCAGGTGTATATTGATGATATAGTTGTCAAGTTTTCCTCTGAAAATGGTCATTTAGACCATCTTCGACAGTCCTTTGAAAGGATGAGGAAATATGGACTAAAAATGAATCCATTAAAATGTGTGTTCTGTGTCCATGCAGGTGATTTCTTAGGGTTCGTTGTGCACAAAAAGAGCATCGAGATTAATCAAAACAAGACCAAATCTATTTTGGATCTCAAGCCTCCTACAACAAAGAAATAACTCCAATCTCTATTAGGAAGAATAAAATTCTTGAGGAGATTTATATCAAATTTAAGTGGTAAGACGAAACCTTTCACGCCACTACTTTGACTCAAGAGAGAAGGTGATTTCCAATGGGGAAGCGAGCAACAAGGGGCCTTCGACAAGATCAAAGAATATTTGCAAAAGCCTTCAAATTTACTTTCTCCAAGTAGGAATTGTCATACCCCAATTTTTGACCCATACATTTTGTTCCGTTAGACCATTTGCATATCATTCATTCATTCACTAAAATATGATTTCAAATAAACGACATTTGTGCAATTTAGGGTTTCACGGTGGACTTTCTCACCAAATAAAACAAATTCATCTGGTTCTTTTCTCTTGAGCAATGGCCCGCGTGCAATTTAGGATTTTATGAGTATGTTCATCGAATAAAGATTAATTCATCTATTTCTTTTTGCATTAAAAATATAAGATTATGTGTTAAATTTGCAAATGCTTGATTCAAGAATTTAAAAGACAGTTCATGTAATTTTAGACAAGATTACAAGACAATATCTTTAAAATTGTAAAGAATATTTATCTTTCAAATGCAAGGTCCTAAACCCATAAACCAAAACTCATAAGGCCGAATTCATTCAAATTTCCAATGACATGTTTCATTCATTTATAATTAATATTACGTCATACAAAAATATAGAATTTTCATTCCAGCCTCATTTGAACATTACAAGACTTATTCTAATCCTTGATCATTTGATTTGAGAGATTACAACTGAATTGCACAAATTGTCACATAAAATACGGAATCGGTCCTGAACCTATGCTTCAACTCTAGTCCTCAAAACTTCCATTCTCCAAAACATATTTCATGTCTGTTTCCAAAGGCCCTGTTCCATATGGCATAAGGATCTACACAAACAAAATACAAAAGAAACAGGCCCATTAAGTTCTTTTTGCAGCATTAATTCAAAATACACAAAAAAAAATTAGGAGAAGGTGGAGTGTACAGAAGGACAAAACAAAAGGAAAAATTCAAATTTCATGAAAGGGAAACAAAAGCACATGGGAAGAATCAGGAAAAATAGCATGAAAATGGCAAAAAGCAAAAACACTGCAGTTTGGAGAAATACTGCATTTTTCCAAAATCGTTTCCAAACCTGAACAAACATCCATCCAACCCTAGAATTATTCCCAGACCTAAGCACTATATATTGAACCACTGTTTCATTGAGAAGGGATCGGCAGCCTCCATCTTCACTTCAACAAAAACCTAACCTACCACAAAAAGCTCAGACACACACAAAGAAATACTCAGAGTTTCACATTGAACTCTGAGATATTTGAGCTAAACCCCTCCCTGCATACAAGTTCACACACTTGGTCCTAGTTCAGTATCAACAAGAAGGCTTTTGACAGAAAGATCCAAAGAAAGCTACTCCTATTCAAAGGCTGAAGGTACCTTTTCAAACCTGTGTATAAACTCTGAAGTGTTAATGATGCTTTGTATTTGAACAATCCATTTATTTGCTTCTGAATGTGTATCTCGATTCCATTTTTGTGCTATATTTAAAATTAATCCGAATCACCAATGAAAATCCCAAGTGGAAAACTCCTCTAAGCTGAACCCATGGTGCTGAGGTGATCCTATGCTACAGAGTCGATTTGTATTGCTGGTATAGAGTGTTGTTGTATATTTTGTGTTTTCTCTGCATCAGTAACAAACGGTTAGGCCACATAAAAAGGAAAACTTGAAATCAAAACCGAATAACATGTTTGAAAGTTAATCAACCCTAACAGAGTTAATGACTTAATAGCAGAGAGTAATAAGAAGAATCAAATCGTTGTTCTTACCTTCGAGATTAATAATGAGAACCGATTGATATTTCTGTGAAAAACCGAGTTATTGTCGCTGTTCGCCCTTCGTATAGCTTGATGTTTTTTTTTGAATGAATCTCTGTGACCTTTGAGGTGCGGTTGGATAAATCGAGATCGAGAGAGGAAGGAGAGATTTTGTTTTGTCGCTGTGGTTTGTTTGCTCAGCAACAGATGCGAATCGAGAGAGATTCGAGTCCCGAATGAGGGCATCGCGATTGCGAGAGTGATTGGTCGAATCCGAGAGAGATAGCGATGGAAAAATAAGAGCGCGGGATTGAGAGAATGTTTTGTTAAGCTTCATCCATGGCAACGCGAGAGAGAGACTGGCTGAGAAATAGAGTTTTGAAAGCAGAGATGAGAGTGAGTAACGAGAGAGAGGGGGAGTGTTTCTTGAGATTTAGGGTTTCTTTTTGGCAGAACCCGGTTTTGGTTGAGATACGGGTCAGACCCGACCCAACAGCTCTTAGTCTTAGGGCCAGCCTCCAGTTTTGGGCTCAAACCATTTGAACCCCATGCGTTTTTTTTTAAATTACATTACCTCCACTGATTTTCAAATGCACCCCCCATGTTCTATTTTCTTTCTTATTTAATCCTTCTTATTTTGTTAATCTTAGATTTTGTTATTTTTTTAATTTCCAATGTTAACTAAAAATAAAAAATATGTTTTATGTTTAGATCTCATTTTTATTTTTTATAAACCCAAAAGAATGAGTTTTCGTTTAAATAAAAATTTACTCGATCCAATGTCGAGTCCATCTTAAATCTTATCACAAAAATCTTCTTTCTTAATTAAATCGAAGTGATCGAGTGACAAGGGGTGCACACCTCTTGAATACCTTTGATCCTTTGAATCAAACTTAAAAATTCTTTCTTAATTAAATCGAAGTGATCGAGTGACAAGGGGTGCACACCTCTTGAATACCTTTGATCCTTTGAATCAAATATTAAAATTCTTTCTTAATTAAATCGAAGTGATCGAGTGACAAGGGGTGCACACCTCTTAAATACCTTTGATCCTTTGAATCAAATATTAAAATTCTTTCTTAATTAAATCGAAGTGATCGAGTGACAAGGGGTGCACACCTCTTGAATACCTTTGATCCTTTGAATCAAACTTAAAAATTCTTTCTTAATTAAATCGAAGTGATCGAGTGACAAGGGGTGCACACCTCTTGAATACCTTTGATCCTTTGAATCAAATATTAAAATTCTTTCTTAATTAAATCGAAGTGATCGAGTGACAAGGGGTGCACACCTCTTGAATACCTTTGATCCTTTGAATCAAACTTAAAAATTCTTTCTTAATTAAATCGAAGTGATCGAGTGACAAGGGGTGCACACCTCTTGAATACCTTTGATCCTTTGAATCAAATATTAAAATTCTTTCTTAATTAAATCGAAGTGATCGAGTGACAAGGGGTGCACACCTCTTGAATACCTTTGATCCTTTGAATCAAACTTAAAAATTCTTTCTTAATTAAATCGAAGTGATCGAGTGACAAGGGGTGCACACCTCTTGAATACCTTTGATCCTTTGAACCAAACACTAAACATCCTTCATAAAATTAACCAACAAAATCGTAGTTTTTTACCCGAACTACGATCGCTCTGACTTTCCCATTGCACGAGGGAATACGTAGGCACAAGATACAAACGTCTTGGCGAGCATAATAATAAAAAATATTTTCTTTTCCTTCACAATAAATAAAACCCTTTTCTTTTATCCTTCTTCGATTAATAAGCAAAAGAACGCAAACATCACGCAAGCACTCATTCATAAAACTAATTAAATGGGTCCCATCGAGTACGATGGAGGTGAGGGGTGCTAATACCTTCCCCTTGCTTAACCGACTCCCGAACCCTAATTTGGTTGCGATGACCATCTTATCCATTTGTTTTTATTCATGGGTTTTATTCGACATTTTCCCTTTCCTCTTTGGAATAAATAAATATCGGTGGCGACTCTGTTCTATTTCGAGTTTATAAACACCTCGAGTATTTTTTAGCGCTACAGAAGTGGCGACTCTGCTGGGGAAGTGTGAAAAAATCTTAAGAGAGTCAACCCTAGTTTAGTTTGTTTTATGTTTAAATGTTTACCTTTGTTTGTTTACTCTTGTGTTCTTTATGTTTATTCTTATGTTCTTTATGCTTATTCTTGTGCTCATGTGTTATTTATGTTTACTCTTGTATTATTTATGTTTCTTTACTCTTGCTTTATTGCTGGTATTTATATTGCTATATATATATTCATCTGTGGGAATGGGAATGGTACTTGAGTGAAGCTTTTTACCCAAGCTTTGAAAAACAAGAGAAAAACATAAGTTAGGAGGTGGTTGTGTAGTGTTAGCCCCCAAAGTGCACACCTTGGATGTCTAACACGAAGACCCCACTTGGAGGAGGCCTTTTCATGAGATTTGTCATAAGATGGTTCGCCCGTCGCATGACGAAAATCTGATTTGTCCGTTAACTCCAAGGACCTTTAGAACCCGTTCCATCCAAGAGAAGTTATGTATCGATCCCCAAGGTGCACTCCTTGTATGATTGGTACAATAACTTCGCCTAGAGGTTGCATATTCATGAAATTCGATATAAGATGGTTCACCTGTCGCATGATGAAATTCTGATCATGCTCGGATGCCTCTAGGAACCGCTATATCCAAAAACCTTTAGAACTAACCCAGTGAGGGGAATTGTTGGGTAGTAGTCAATCTGGCCATCTTGTAACCTTCAACCTGTGTTATGAGAATTGTTACTTGTGAGTTGTGCCTACGCATTACATTGCATTACATTTTTTTCATGCATCAACATGCATCTCATCACAGACTCATTTCATCTCTCTTGTTTGAGAAATCAAATTGATTACCCGACACACGCTCAGAAATTAAAGCATGTCTCGTAGCTGTGGAAGAACTTCATTAAAGTCAGAAATTGTTGAGAAAGAAGTCGGTCTGCTAAAATGTTAGATGAGCTTGGTCATGGAGGTGCTGCAGGATTTGTTAAAAAAAGAAAAGAAAAGAAGGGTTACCCTACACCAATCACTACAACAACAATGGATACTCACGTATCTCTTTGTGATCACACTCCTGTTCAAGGGCAATATTATCCAGTTAGTTCTAGAGTACCGATGTGTGGCCCATCTCCCAAGGATCTTCCTTAACTTTTGTTCTTAAAGCTTCCTGATCAACAATCTACGCTTGTCGATAAGGTCAAAAATGTCAGCTGCAAGATAAGAATTAGAACAAATTTTCAAGGAATCAGTAGAAAGGGGATCCCACATTGATCCAATTCCAATGACATATGCTTAGTTGTGGCCTTATCTGATTGAGAGGAAAGTGGTAGCTCCCATGCCTAATCAACCTGCAAAGTTTCCATTTTCCTAAAAGTACAATCCAAATTCCAAGTGTGACTTTCACTATGGGATATCATCGAAGATTGCAATGTTCTTAAGGAGAAGGTTCAAGATCTGATTGACAAAAAGATACTCTCTTTCAAGGATATCAGTCCTAATATGGTCACCAATCCTATGCCATGATCAGTGTGATGACTTCCTGAATCGTCTCCTCAAAGCCAATCAAAGAAGATCATTGAGCCACTTGCATTTGTAGTTTCTTCCTTGATTGTTAAGTGTTTATTTGCTTTTAAAAAAATTGTTAATCTTAATGGTAATATTAATGAAAAGAATGCAAGTTTTGAGTAAATCCATTCGTTTCACTCCGTTTTTTTTCCTTCTTCTTTACAAAAAAAAAACAAAAAATAATAATATGTCTTTGTTTCTCCCATTTCCTTTTCTTTATCGTACTTTTGTTTAAGCAAGTATTGGAGGGAGAATGATGAAAACAAAATACCCCAATTGAAATAGTATGCTTTCGAATAAAACTTTGCTGACGATGTACAGGCATTGTTTCAAATCCCCAAACACTGGAGTTATAAGGAAGATAATCCCTCGTTAACCCCTTTGAGCCTAGAAGTAGGTGTTTTCTTTTTATGCGAAATTAAGACCTTAAATATTAACCTAGGGGGCAGGGTAGTTATTCAGTTACAACGACTAATTATCCCGACTTCCAAGAGAATCACTTCAGGGAACCATACCATTTACCTTCCAATAAGAGGTTCCGTCGTATCATCTCTTTGTACACAATGTCGAAGAAGTAGTGAAAATCCAAAGCTTGCGACGTTTGTGCTCTCTTGAACCATAACGTGGCAGTCACAATCTATAAATTCTCAAATGAAATGGACAAACGTCACACAAGTTGTTCCAAAAAAAAGAGAATTAAAAAAAAATAGAAAGGCCCGCTAAGTCAAAACCTAAAAAGGAGACTTAGGCAAAAATTAGGGCATCCCGCTGGATTGAAATATCATAAAAGATCATTGTCAAAAGAAAAGCAAGAATAATCTTGTGTGACTTCCAAAGAAGAATAGATGATTACCGCCTCAAAGGTAATTGGTTCTCAAACCACCATTTGCAAATCCTCTTGGAAGTTGAATATATGTGTCAAATAACTGAACATAGGACTGGAGAACATCACGAAGAATGGGGTGGGTCAAAATCAAAATTTGAGCCTATATCTTTTGTTTCATAAACCGTGAACCTGACCACATTACAACCCTAAAAAGACCTAATTGAAGCAAGGTTTCTTTTGAAAGCATACTATTGCAAGGTTGCGTTAACTTGACTCCTAATTTGTTTGCTAATCATTTGTGTTAACATCATGCTGTCACATTATCTTTCACAAATCTTACTCAAATTATCAAATTGAATTTCAAAATAAAAATTTCCTCATAAAGACTCACCTTTTGTTATACCTTTTACCATTCCAATAAATGATTTGTTTTCAAAATTTTGCATATACGTTGCATTGAAATTACCATTTTGAATTAACTGTTTTATTTGCAAGTCAACACTTAGCATTAAAGGAATTGCATTTGTGTGAAATTAGTTATTGGCAAGTGATTCAATCAGGGGCATATTCTTCCCAAGAACAGTCAGCTTGGGGCAAATTATTTCAAGATCCAGTCAATTAGAGGCAGTTACCTCAAGATAAAGTCTCTCAAAGGCTCACACTGGGGCATGTTACATTACTGAAATATTAAAGTCAGTCACTTAAAGGGCTCATCATTCAGGGGCAATCTTCTTCCAAGTGCCAAGCATAGGGGCATAAGATCTAAGATCCTTATTTACAATAGTGCATAAGATTCCTCAATTATTTGTGAATCATGATTTGTTTAGTTGATGGTGGTTCTCCTCCGGCTGGTTTATTTGTTGCAGTATCGAGATTGTTTGAAACCTTAAGAGTTTTTGGGGTTTTCCAGTTGATCTCTAATTTCTCCAATAGATTTCGCTTTGGGTTACCCCAGTAGGCGTGGTTCAACTGCTAGTAAGTTTCTCCGACAAGTGTGGTATCCCTCTAGGGTTTATTTCCCCAATGGATGTAAATCCCATCGGATTTCTTTCATCTCCAGCATAAGCCTATTTCTTCTAAAATATGTTACAAAAGACAAGCTCTATGTAGAAGTCTCCATCTAGTCGAGATTAGTCGAGTATCCCATTACAATGTGATGTTTTGAAGATCCCCAATTTATCTGTTTTGTCAGCATATGCATGGCATTCATACATTCATAATTATATCATTCATGCACATTTGTATTTCCTAATCATCCTAAATCCATTTTTGGTTGTGATTATCACCAAGTAGTGTTTTTCCTCTCTCCAATAGAGTGTCGGCCCTAAGCAGAAAAGTGTGTATCCTTTCTAAATTCCCCACTGAGTTTATCCCTCGTGGGAGTGTTTTGCTTTAGCTTTCCTTTCCATTTTGGATAGGATAAATCCTTAGATGAGCTTATTCCTCATAAGGAAGAGTCTTGGTTGACCGTTTCTCTCCAGCTCATTCCTGGATTGATTTTTGTCTCTAATCATTTAGACCTCTCAAATCAATGTAATTTGGATCAAGAGTGTACTTATTTTACACCTTTGATGAAGATTCCTGTACCTTCAGTGAAAGTTGGTATTCAGATGACAAGATTCCTGCATCTTCAAGTAAAAGGTCGATGTCCAGATGAAGATTCCTGTACCTTCAGTAAAAGTTGGTATCCAGATGACAAGATTCCTGCATCTTCAAGTAAAAAGTCGATGTCCAGATGAAGATTCCTGTACCTTCAGTGAAAGTTGGTATTCAAATGACAAGATTCCTGCATCTTCAAGTAAAAGGTCGATGTCCAGATGAAGATTCCTGTACCTTCAGTAAAAGTTGGTATCCAGATGACAAGATTCCTGCATCTTCAAGTAAAAGGTCGATGTCCAGATGAAGATTCCTGTACCTTCAGTAAAAGTTGGTATCCAGATGACAAGATTCCTGCATCTTCAAGTAAAAAGTCGATGTCCAGATGAAGATTCCTGTACCTTCAGTGAAAGTTGGTATCCAGATGACCAGATCCCTGCATCTTCAAGTAAAAAGTCGATGTCCAGATGAAGATTCCTGTACCTTTAGTGAAAGTTGGTATCCAGATGACCAGATCCCTGCATCTTCAAGTAAAAAGTCGATGTCTAGATGAAGATTCCTGTACCTTCAGTAAAAGTTGGTATCCAGATGACAAGATTCCTGCATCTTCAAGTAAAAAAGTCGATGTCCAGATGAAGATTCCTGTACCTTCAGTGAAAGTTGGTATTCAGATGACAAGATTCCTGCATCTTCAAGTAAAAGGTCGATGTCCAGATGAAGATTCCTGTACCTTCAGTAAAAGTTGGTATCCAGATGACAAGATTCCTGCATCTTCAAGTAAAAGGTCGATGTCCAGATGAAGATTCCTGTACCTTCAGTGAAAGTTGGTATTCAGATGACAAGATTCCTGCATCTTCAAACAAAAGTCGATGTCCAGATAAAGATTCCTGTGCCTTCATTGAAAGTTGGTATCCAGATGACAAGATCCCTGCATCTTCAAGAAAAGGTCGATGTCCAGATGAAGATTCCTGCATCCTCAAACGAAAGTCGATGTCCAGATGAAGATTCCTGTGCCTTTAGTGAAAGTTGGTGTTCAGATGAAAGCACCCATGCATTTTCAAATTTCTTTACCATCAGTAAAAGTTGGTAGTTCACCTTCAATGAACGTTGGTATATCCTTCGTTTCTCTACTAGTGTGTTATTTTTCCCCTGTAGATTTGTAATCTCTTCTCCAGCGGAGTTAGATTCTATTCCCTAGTGGACTTGGACATCCTTTTGTTGCAATCTTTTCTCCAATTGGTTTGTTTGGTCAATATTCCCTCCTGGAATTCCTTTGTCCTTTACTTGGTTTCCCAAGTGGTAGTTTGTCTCTTGTGACATCTTATTCCATTAGTTTTCATCATGCATATCATATCATATACACCTTTGCAGGGCCAAAAATTGTGTATTCTTATATTTAAGTCCCTTCAATCACGTCGAGACGAAGATTTCAATCATCATATCTCCGGCTTGAAGACACTTAAATAGGGGCATCTGTCATACCCCAATTTTTGACCCATACATTTTGTTCCGTTAGACCATTTGCATATCATTCATTCATTCACTAAAATATGATTTCAAATAAATGACATTTGTGCAATTTAGGGTTTCACGGTGGACTTTCTCACCAAATAAAACAAATTCATCTGGTTCTTTTCTCTTGAGCAATGGCCCGCGTGCAATTTAGGATTTTATGAGTATGTTCATCGAATAAAGATTAATTCATCTATTTCTTTTTGCATTAAAAATATAAGATTAAGTGTTAAATTTGCAAATGCTTGATTCAAGAATTTAAAAGACAGTTCATGTAATTTTAGACAAGATTACAAGACAATATCTTTAAAATTGTAAAGAATATTTATCTTTCAAATGCAAGGTCCTAAACCCATAAACCAAAACTCATAAGGCCAAATTCATTCAAATTTCCAATGACATGTTTCATTCATTTATAATTAATATTACGTCATACAAAAATATAGAATTTTCATTCCAGCCTCATTTGAACATTACAAGACTTATTCTAATCCTTGATCATTTGATTTGAGAGATTACAACTGAATTGCACAAATTGTCACATAAAATACGGAATCGGTCCTGAACCTATGCTTCAACTCTAGTCCTCAAAACTTCCATTCTCCAAAACATATTTCATGTCTGTTTCCAAAGGCCCTGTTCCATATGGCATAAGGATCTACACAAACAAAATACAAAAGAAACAGGCCCATTAAGTTCTTTTTGCAGCATTAATTCAAAATACACAAAAAAAAATTAGGAGAAGGTGGAGTGTACAGAAGGACAAAACAAAAGGAAAAATTCAAATTTCATGAAAGGGAAACAAAAGCACATGGGAAGAATCAGGAAAAATAGCATGAAAATGGCAAAAAGCAAAAACACTGCAGTTTGGAGAAATACTGCATTTTTCCAAAATTGTTTCCAAACCTGAACAAACATCCATCCAACCCTAGAATTATTCCCAAACCTAAGCACTATATATTGAACCACTATTTCATTGAGAAGGGATCGGCAGCCTCCATCTTCACTTCAACAAAAACCTAACCTACCACAAAAAGCTCAGACACACACAAAGAAATACTCAGAGTTTCACATTGAACTCTGAGATATTTGAGCTAAACCCCTCCCTGCATACAAGTTCACACACTTGGTCCTAGTTCAGTATCAACAAGAAGGCTTTTGACAGAAAGATCCAAAGAAAGCTACTCCTATTCAAAGGCTGAAGGTACCTTTTCAAACCTGTGTATAAACTCTGAAGTGTTAATGATGCTTTGTATCTGAACAATCCATTTATTTGCTTCTGAATGTGTATCTCGATTCCACTTTTGTGCTATATTTAAAATTAATCCGAATCACCAATGAAAAGCCCAAGTGGAAAACTCCTCTAAGCTGAACCCATGGTGCTGAGGTGATCCTATGCTACAGAGTCGATTTGTATTGCTGGTATAGAGTGTTGTTGTATATTTTGTGTTTTCTCTGCATCAGTAACAAACGGTTAGGCCACATAAAAAGGAAAACTTGAAATCAAAACCGAATAACATGTTTGAAAGTTAATCAACCCTAACAGAGTTAATGACTTAATAGCAGAGAGTAATAAGAAGAATCAAATCGTTGTTCTTACCTTTGAGATTAATAATGAGAACCGATTGATATTTCTGTGAAAAACCGAGTTATTGTCGCTGTTCGCCCTTCGTATAGCTTGATGTTTTTTTTTGAATGAATCTCTGTGACCTTTGAGGTGCGGTTGGATAAATCGAGATCGAGAGAGGAAGGAGAGATGTTGTTTTCTCACTTTCACGTGTTCTTCCTTTCTCAGACTCTGTCTCCTTTGCTTCTACTTCCTCTTTTCCCAAATCCTTTTATTTTATGAAAAATAAAATAAATATTATAATGGGCTTGCTTAGCTAACACCCCCCCTTCTATTAACTATCACACTCAGCCCAACACCATATTTTATCATTTTTCCAAATAATTCCCACAAATTATTAATTCTTATAATTTAATTAAAGAAAATAATTAAATTAATAACAAGAATTAACGGGGTGTTACACCTACCGAACAGTCTGCTATTTTTTAAAATCACACACATTTCGCTCAAAAACTCAAATTTTCAACAACAATTGAAAGCCCAATTCCAGTCAATCAAAGTAATGCAATTTAAAGACAATTAGTAAATAGTACACAAAAGATAAACATAGTATAAATTGTCGGCTAATAATGTCGAATACATTTATCAAATCCCTGTACAAAAATGAAATCAAAATACATATATGAAATAAATCTGTAGGCATAACTACTGTGTGTGTCGTACATCATCCTGCGCCTCTAGCCCCGCCTCTGCGTCCACCGCGCCGTCTACTGGCTACTCTGTCTTTAGCGTCGAGTGCCCTACCTGTCCTGGAATGGTTTCTACGGTACAAAAATTCCCCATCTGCCACTCTAAGGATACCCTCCACAAAACGCATGCCAGCAGACCACTCAAGGAAGAAACCATTGGAAATGTCTGTCCGCGTCATGTCAGCTATCTCACGACACCGAGGAAGAACATCCTGAGTGAGTCTATCTCAGCATGATGAGCCCGCAGAATCTCCTCGTGGGCTGGTTTGGACGGTGATCCAGGTGCGGTGGGAAGCGTGTATGGGTGCGATACTCTGTGGTACTAGGTGATGTACCATTCGACGTAGCTTCAGTCCCTCTCTGATGTGGTCGCTCGAGCCTCGGCTAGAACCAAGTGGTGCTCCCAGTCTGCAAAGACCTCATCTAGCTGCCGACGGGTCATGGCGATAGGAGCGGACTCAGAAGGGTGGCGAGGTATCGTCTATTGTAACGCCCGAAAAAATGATTATTTGCTTAATTTAGTCATTTGGGATATTTATTGAATTTTTCGCGTTTTGGGACGATAGCAGATCGGTATTTAATCGATAATTTTAATATTTTCGGTATTAGAAATATTAGAATAATATTTGGCGTTTTAGGAATTTTCCGAGTAATTAAGATTAGACTGGAAAATATGAGGCATAGAGTAAAAAGGGAGTATAATTTTCTGCAGACAATATTGTTGAAAACAAGGTTGGAAGAAAACACTTCGACCAACATTTAGCCAATATTGCGCCTTGTTATGAAGCCAGAGTAGTTTATACCCTTGAGGAGAATGCAACTCATTTTCTAAATCTGCATCACAATTATGGCTTCATTTGGGATAAATAGGATGCAGTGGATTTAATTACTGAAGAGGGGGAAAACCCAGCTACGGGTTGGATTATGATCGATAAAGATGACCACTAAGTCTTAATGTATGGCTTGAATTTCGGCCTACATGGCTAAAAATAAAATGAAACCGACTTTAGAAGCTGAGGAATTGTAAAATATGGCGTTGGAAGCCATGATCGATAATAATAAGGATGGCCATTTTGGCCTGACAACTGCCTTAGAAAGCCACAGGCTCGATTGTATTTACGATGATAAGCCTTTGGGGTTTGAGAAAGACCCATTAAATTCTACTAAGAGAATGCAGGCTCAAGACCCACTCGAAGAGGTAGATCTAGGTGATGGGGAAATCAAAAGACCAACTTATATAAGTGAAAAAGTCGAACTAGACATGAAATTAAAATTGGTCAAATTGCTGAAAGAGTACAAAGATTGCTTTGTATGGGATTACAACAAAATACCTGGCCTAAGTGAAAGCATGGTGGAATTTCAATTACCAATCCTTCTAGGTAAAAAGCTAATAAAGCAACAACCTCAAAGGTTCGCCCCAGAAGTAATGTCGAAAATCAAGCAGGAAATCAAAAGGTTACTAAAAAGCAAGTTCATTCAAACTGCCAGGTATGCCGAGTGGTTGGCTAACATTGATGCTTCTAATAAAGAAAAACCGGATTCTTCGAGTCTGTAAAGATTTTAGAGATTTGAATAATGCAACACATAAGGATGAATATCCAATGTCTATGGTGTAAATGTTGGTCGATTCACCCGTAAGTTTTGAATGTCTAAGTATGTTGGATGGTTATTCTAGGTACAACCAGATTTCTATAGCAGAAGAAGATGTGCCCAAAACAATGTTTCGATGTCCAGGTGCTCTAGGGACTTATGAATGGGTATTAATTCCCTTTGGTCTAAAAAATGCAGGAGCAACCTATGAAAGGGCTATGAATTTAATGTTTCATGACTTTATAGAAAATTTCATGCAGGTGTATATTGATGATATAGTTGTCAAGTTTTCCTCTGAAAATGGTCATTTAGACCATCTTCGACAGTCCTTTGAAAGGATGAGGAAATATGGACTAAAAATGAATCCATTAAAATGTGTGTTCTGTGTCCATGCAGGTGATTTCTTAGGGTTCGTTGTGCACAAAAAGAGCATCGAGATTAATCAAAACAAGACCAAATCTATTTTGGATCTCAAGCCTCCTACAACAAAGAAATAACTCCAATCTCTATTAGGAAGAATAAAATTCTTGAGGAGATTTATATCAAATTTAAGTGGTAAGACGAAACCTTTCACGCCACTACTTTGACTCAAGGGAGAAGGTGATTTCCAATGGGGAAGCGAGCAACAAGGGGCCTTCGACAAGATCAAAGAATATTTGCAAAAGCCTTCAAATTTACTTTCTCCAAGTAGGAATTGTCATACCCCAATTTTTGACCCATACATTTTGTTCCGTTAGACCATTTGCATATCATTCATTCATTCACTAAAATATGATTTCAAATAAACGACATTTGTGCAATTTAGGGTTTCACGGTGGACTTTCTCACCAAATAAAACAAATTCATCTGGTTCTTTTCTCTTGAGCAATGGCCCGCGTGCAATTTAGGATTTTATGAGTATGTTCATCGAATAAAGATTAATTCATCTATTTCTTTTTGCATTAAAAATATAAGATTATGTGTTAAATTTGCAAATGCTTGATTCAAGAATTTAAAAGACAGTTCATGTAATTTTAGACAAGATTACAAGACAATATCTTTAAAATTGTAAAGAATATTTATCTTTCAAATGCAAGGTCCTAAACCCATAAACCAAAACTCATAAGGCCAAATTCATTCAAATTTCCAATGACATGTTTCATTCATTTATAATTAATATTACGTCATACAAAAATATAGAATTTTCATTCCAGCCTCATTTGAACATTACAAGACTTATTCTAATCCTTGATCATTTGATTTGAGAGATTACAACTGAATTGCACAAATTGTCACATAAAATACGGAATCGGTCCTGAACCTATGCTTCAACTCTAGTCCTCAAAACTTCCATTCTCCAAAACATATTTCATGTCTGTTTCCAAAGGCCCTGTTCCATATGGCATAAGGATCTACACAAACAAAATACAAAAGAAACAGGCCCATTAAGTTCTTTTTGCAGCATTAATTCAAAATACACAAAAAAAAATTAGGAGAAGGTGGAGTGTACAGAAGGACAAAACAAAAGGAAAAATTCAAATTTCATGAAAGGGAAACAAAAGCACATGGGAAGAATCAGGAAAAATAGCATGAAAATGGCAAAAAGCAAAAACACTGCAGTTTGGAGAAATACTGCATTTTTCCAAAATTGTTTCCAAACCTGAACAAACATCCATCCAACCCTAGAATTATTCCCAAACCTAAGCACTATATATTGAACCACTATTTCATTGAGAAGGGATCGGCAGCCTCCATCTTCACTTCAACAAAAACCTAACCTACCACAAAAAGCTCAGACACACACAAAGAAATACTCAGAGTTTCACATTGAACTCTGAGATATTTGAGCTAAACCCCTCCCTGCATACAAGTTCACACACTTGGTCCTAGTTCAGTATCAACAAGAAGGCTTTTGACAGAAAGATCCAAAGAAAGCTACTCCTATTCAAAGGCTGAAGGTACCTTTTCAAACCTGTGTATAAACTCTGAAGTGTTAATGATGCTTTGTATCTGAACAATCCATTTATTTGCTTCTGAATGTGTATCTCGATTCCACTTTTGTGCTATATTTAAAATTAATCCGAATCACCAATGAAAAGCCCAAGTGGAAAACTCCTCTAAGCTGAACCCATGGTGCTGAGGTGATCCTATGCTACAGAGTCGATTTGTATTGCTGGTATAGAGTGTTGTTGTATATTTTGTGTTTTCTCTGCATCAGTAACAAACGGTTAGGCCACATAAAAAGGAAAACTTGAAATCAAAACCGAATAACATGTTTGAAAGTTAATCAACCCTAACAGAGTTAATGACTTAATAGCAGAGAGTAATAAGAAGAATCAAATCGTTGTTCTTACCTTTGAGATTAATAATGAGAACCGATTGATATTTCTGTGAAAAACCGAGTTATTGTCGCTGTTCGCCCTTCGTATAGCTTGATGTTTTTTTTTTGAATGAATCTCTGTGACCTTTGAGGTGCGGTTGGATAAATCGAGATCGAGAGAGGAAGGAGAGATGTTGTTTTGTCGCTGTGGTTTGTTTGCTCAGCAACAGATGCGAATCGAGAGAGATTCGAGTCCCGAATGAGGGCATCGCGATTGCGGGAGTGATTTGTCGAATCCGAGAGAGATAGCGATGGAAAAATAAGAGCGCGGGATTGAGAGAATGTTTTGTTAAGCTTCATCCATGGCAACGCGAGAGAGAGACTGGCTGAGAAATAGAGTTTTGAAAGCAGAGATGAGAGTGAGTAACGAGAGAGAGGGGGAGTGTTTCTTGAGATTTAGGGTTTCTTTTTGGCAGAACCCGGTTTTGGTTGAGATACGGGTCAGACCCGACCCAACAGCTCTTAGTCTTAGGGCCAGCCTCCAGTTTTGGGCTCAAACCATTTGAACCCCATGCGTTTTTTTTTAAATTACATTACCTCCACCGATTTTCAAATGCACCCCCCATGTTCTATATTCTTTCTTATTTAATCCTTCTTATTTTGTTAATCTTAGATTTTGTTATTTTTTTAATTTCCAATGTTAACTAAAAATAAAAAATATGTTTTATGTTTAGATCTCATTTTTATTTTTTATAAACCCAAAAGAATGAGTTTTCGTTTAAATAAAAATTTACTCGATCCAATGTCGAGTCCATCTTAAATCTTATCACAAAAATCTTCTTTCTTAATTAAATCGAAGTGATCGAGTGACAAGGGGTGCACACCTCTTGAATACCTTTGATCCTTTGAATCAAACTTAAAAATTCTTTCTTAATTAAATCGAAGTGATCGAGTGACAAGGGGTGCACACCTCTTGAATACCTTTGATCCTTTGAATCAAATATTAAAATTCTTTCTTAATTAAATCGAAGTGATCGAGTGACAAGGGGTGCACACCTCTTAAATACCTTTGATCCTTTGAATCAAATATTAAAATTATTTCTTAATTAAATCGAAGTGATCGAGTGACAAGGGGTGCACACCTCTTGAATACCTTTGATCCTTTGAATCAAACTTAAAAATTCTTTCTTAATTAAATCGAAGTGATCGAGTGACAAGGGGTGCACACCTCTTGAATACCTTTGATCCTTTGAATCAAATATTAAAATTCTTTCTTAATTAAATCGAAGTGATCGAGTGACAAGGGGTGCACACCTCTTGAATACCTTTGATCCTTTGAATCAAACTTAAAAATTCTTTCTTAATTAAATCGAAGTGATCGAGTGACAAGGGGTGCACACCTCTTGAATACCTTTGATCCTTTGAACCAAACACTAAACATCCTTCATAAAATTAACCAACAAAATCGTAGTTTTTTACCCGAACTACGATCGCTCTGACTTTCCCATTGCACGAGGGAATACGTAGGCACAAGATACAAACGTCTTGGCGAGCATAATAATAAAAAATATTTTCTTTTCCTTCACAATAAATAAAACCCTTTTCTTTTATCCTTCTTCGATTAATAAGCAAAAGAACGCAAACATCACGCAAGCACTCATTCATAAAACTAATTAAATGGGTCCCATCGAGTACGATGGAGGTGAGGGGTGCTAATACCTTCCCCTTGCTTAACCGACTCCCGAACCCTAATTTGGTTGCGATGACCATCTTATCCCTTTGTTTTTATTCATGGGTTTTATTCGACATTTTCCCTTTCCTCTTTGGAATAAATAAATATCGGTGGCGACTCTGTTCTATTTCGAGTTTATAAACACCTCGAGTATTTTTTAGCACTACAGGAACAAAAGTATGAGATTGTACGTAGCTGCATCAGACTCGACCATAGACAGTATGTTAGCACAATAGGATGATAATGGCGTCAAGAGAGCCATATATTACCTCAGTCGTGTATTAGTTGATGCTGAAACTAGGTATAACATAATAGAAAAGTTGTGCCTATGTTTATATTTTCTTGTACAAAATTAAAGCAATATATAAAGCCAGTGGATGTGTATGTTTCGTCTCATTTCGATGTTATCAAGCATATGTTGTCCAAACCTATTTTGCACAATCGGATTGGAAAATGAGCACTTGCATTAATTGAATACTCTTTCACATATGTGCCTTTAAAGGACATGAAAGGACATATTGTCGCTGATTTTACCGTAGATCATGCAATAATCGAGCCATCCCAAAACTTGGTGGGCATGAAACCTTAGAAGTTATACTTTGACGGTTCAAGCCACAAGTATGGGATTGGAGTTGGGATTTTAATAATTTCTCCTAGGGGAGTCCCAACTAAATTTAAATGCAAAGTCAAAGGGTTCTGCTCGGACAATGAGACAAAATACGAGGCTTTGATCACTAGTCTCAAAATCTTGTTGGATTTGGAGGCAAAAAGAGTCGAAATTAAAGGTGACTCTGAATTGGTGATCAAACAAATAACAAGAGAATACAAATGTATTAAAGAAAACTTGATAAAATAATTTGCAATGGTGAATAGACTCTTGAAACATTTTGAGTATCTCGATATCAAGCATGTCCCTTGTGTAGAAAACCAGGAGGTAAATGAATTGGCCCAACTTGCTTCTGGATACAAAGTATCAAAAGATAAGCTAGAATAACTTATTGAAGTTTGAGAAAAAGTAATTTCGACCGCTTCACCATCTTCGGAAGTTATCTTTGTTAGTTTTGAAGCCCACATATGTGTAATCCTTAACAACTAATTCACTTTCACCTCGATATACTAAGAAATTATCTTTAGTCATTCTCAACTACTTCAAGATATTCTTAGTTGCACTCTAGTATTTGATTGGAATCTGCTACATATGCTTAAAGCATATGAAACATTTGGATGTGTACAAATCATGGCAAACATAATGGATCCTATTGGAGAAGCATAAGGAACATTAGTCATTCACTTAATCTCATCAACGCAAGAAGGACATTGAGTTTTGCTTAGTGATGTGCCATGTTGCATGGGAAGGAATCCTCTCTTGGATTTTACCAGCTTGAACTTAGTAATAATCTTATCAATTTAAGTTTGTTGGCAAAGCCCAATCATCCTCTTAGATTTATCTATATAGATCTTGATGCCCAAAATGTATTCATCATCCCCAAGATCTTTCATAGAGAAATATTTCTTTAACCATCCTTTTTTTTGACTGAAGCATGGGAATATTGTTTTCTATGAGAAGTATGTCATCCATATATAAGACCAAAAACACTACGTTGATCCCACTTTATTTCTTGTAAACACAAGATTCTTCTCCATTTTTTAGAAAACCAAATTGTTCGATTGCCTCATCAAAACGAAGATAACTCCGAGATGCTTGCTTCATTCCATAAATGGACTTTTGAAACTTACATACCCTTCTAGGATTTTATGGATCCACAAAATCCTTCGGCTGTGTCATATACACATACTCTTTCAATAACTCATTCAAGAAAGCAATTTTGACATCCATCTGCCAAATTTTGTAGTCATAGAAGACATCAATCGTTAGGAGTATCCTAATGGATTTAAGCATTGCTACTAGAGAAAAGGTTTCATCATAGTCAATACCATGAACTTGCTTGAACCCTTTTGCCATTAGTCTTACTTTGTAAACTTGAATGTTTCCATCCTTGTCTGTTTTCACTTTGAAAACCCATTTGCAACCAATAGATATAACCCCATCGGAAAAATCAACCAAGTCCCATACTTGATTTTCAGACATTGATGCCATTTTGGACCCGCATATTTTGGCAATTATGAAAATTCAGTATCCTTGAATAAGTTTTTATTTGCAATTTCAAAATTGTCAACATGTATATATGTATTTTATCGGCAATTTTTAAAATTGTCGATAAAAATTCATACAAATATACTGCATATTTCTAAATTTCAGATGAAAATGCAAACAAAATTTTAGATTTTATCGAATATTTTTAAAATACCGGTATAGTATCAACAATTTTAAAAAATTTGGTAAAAAAACATTGTTTTTACTAAATATTCGGTATCCTATAAAAATTGCCAATAGAAATCTAAGCTGTTTCAAAAAAAGAAAAGAAAAGATATTGTTAATAGTGAGAGTTGTAATTTTTAAGCATAAAAATATCATAGTAAAATGATTAATGAAGGGGTGTCTGGTCTAATTAAAGAAGTGCCAAGTAAAATTCTCCAATTTTATACAATTATCCTTGTTTCTACCTTGTTGGGCCATGTTGCTTTGTATTTGCCAGCCCACAGCTTGTTTATATCCACTCCCTCGGCTCCATGTAATATTATCCACAGCCCACAGCTTGTTTATGGCATTTAAATAAGGGACTTCTGCTGATTGCTAAACATTAAACATACTTTTAAACACCTAGAGTACATATTTAGATAATTATATACTACACATTTATCTCAGTCCTCAAATTATATACACAACTATCTTTTTACTATCTTAGGTTGAGTGTAGGATACCCCTTTTAATGTAGGTGAATTTGGCTATATTCCCCTATAATATTTTTTTTTGAATTTTTCTTTAATATTTTTTTTTTGACTTTTCCTTAGACGTACAATTTTAACACTGAATTTAGAGGATAAATAAATTAAAAAAATTACATAAGTAACTTGTGCACTTAGGGGTAAAAGATATTAGAATGTTAACACTTCAAGGGGATCCAATTTTTTTATTGGGTAGTAAACTGAATCTCGCCTATATTACAAGGTGTATTGTATATTTAACCAAATATCTTATTATTATTATTTTTACTAAATTTCTCCACTTTTCTTTTTTATTTTCATATAAATTTTAATTTAAAAAGAAATGATATTAATAATTTGCATAAATTTAATATCCACTAAAAATATTAAGTATGAATCTTTAATTTTGTATCTCAACCAATTGTCAGTTTATAAATTAATATTATTTATATTATCAAACTGTCATCTATTTTGCTCTTACAAAAAGAAAAATAATTGTGTAATGTCAAATTATATTAAAGAAAAAAAAATGATGTACAATTGATTTTTTTGTGTCTAAAGAACCCTCAAATGCTCCTTATTAACATTAACATCATTCTTTCACTAAGTGATCGCAACAAAGTCATCATCCTCAATGTCATTTTCAAGAGTATAAGTTCCATTCTTATTCAATTCTACAAAGTAATATTTCACTATGTCATTCACTATGACATTTACAGATTTATCATTCTCCATGTCTTTCACATTGTCATTAACCGATAATTCTTCAATCAAAAACTTCTCGACATTGTTACCTTTCAACTTTTAATATTTATCAACACTATGACTAAAACATACCTAGTAATCAGAATAAAAAGACAAACTCTCGTATTTCAATTCAACAAAGAAAATGTAACCCTTTCATTCCACCAAAATACGATCATGGAGAATATCAGACATATTAAAGTCTATCTAAATGTGCGCAAAATGCCTCAAATTTCTTTTTCCAGTAAGCTAATCAATTGTTGAAGGAGTATCGATACCAAGAGCTTTTTCAAATAATTGTTTCTTATTACTCTAAGAGAAGACCATGCATCCTTTGTAATCTTCAAATTTTCAGCTGTAAAATCGGACATCCATGTAGAAAAAACTCAAAAGCGAAGGCTTAACATTAAATGTCCCTACACTCCAAATTTTATTGAGATCCTCTTTTAATTTGAATGAAAATTTAAAATAGTCACATCTCAAATGAGTTAAATCCCAATTAATGATTGGACTCCAAAATTTTACGAGTTTGCTACGTAATTCCGATGCTTTGAGTGACATGTTGCTTTTACTAGTGATCAATCACCCGTGTAAATTATTCAGGTAGGTGTGTTCAAATATCTTGATAGAGAGACAATTACTTTTGAGGTAAGGTTTGACAAATTAAAAACTAATATGTCACACGCATTTTGAAGAACTTGTGCAAAGAATTCTTTTGTATTAAGAATTGCGATGGAGACAAAGACGTTGTTTGAGAAAGAAAAATCGACTATAGAAAGTCTCTATGCTAGTGGCCAGAGGAGCTCATACAAATTAAATTAGATTTTCTTTCAAAACTTAAATAAACAATAATTATCTTAAACTCTTAATTTCTCCAACTTCTTAGGTCAATATTATAAATTAAATAAATATGCATACAATAATCACATAATAACAAAGAAAAATATAAAAGAAAATTAATCATAATATATATTTCAATATTAGAGAAAAACGTATTATGATTATATTTTCAAGAAGAAAATGAATCACTTGAACATATTTTCTTTTATACAAAGAAACATCAGAATGCAATATATAGATAAATAGACAGAAATAGAAACAAACCAAGTTTCTTCCACCTTATATTACTATTTGACACAATCCTCATAATCAATACCACAAGCTTATTATATATATCTTTCTCATCAAAATTCTTCAAATAATTTAACCAGTGTTTCTAGCACAATGTGTAATTCTATTGCAACCACGACGATATGGATTAGCCTGTTTCCTCTTACTACAATCGTAGTAGGACTGTCCATGCCAGCCACATGGTACTTGGTTTGCTCTAAGTGCACCATAACTGATGTACCTTTGTCTTCCTCCAGTTCTCATTAAAAGCTCAGTGTCATCTTCAATGAGAACATTATTGGCATTGTTAACAAGACCTGAAAAGTTTTCAGATGCTTCGGTTACTATTGTTAATGTTAAGGCTAAGAGGAGGAGAATAAGTATTCTTTTGGATTCCATTGTTTTTGAGAGATGGGTTTGAAATGAAGAGAGGAAGAATTTCTTAATAAATTGTCATTTTCATTGCCCTTCTTGGGAGAGGAAAAGGGAAACGGTTGGATAAGTGGCATGTGTGTGAATTTGGCTAAAAAAATGAAATATATGTTATTTTGCTAATATTGATATTGGTCTTCGAAGCTTCTTTGCATCCTATATTCATAGAGAATGACTCTGTTATGGTTAGCCTCCACATGTGTTATCCTTGAGGCCCATAATAAACTTTCATGTTTTATATTTTGGGAAATATTACCCACACCCCTATAATTTGCACCCATAACCCATGTATGTTTGTAGCGTACAATAATAGAGAATTACTCTACTATGGTTAGTTTTGAATTAATGAAAATTTTATTTATTATTACTATTTCGATGTGGAATAGAAAATTCGTGAGTGTTAATGAAGTCTGTCATGGAATTTCTCTGGTAGAGTGATGAGAGTCTCCTGTAGATGGAAGGAAAATGTACTAGCAATGATAGAACTCAAATGTACAAGTCAGCGAGGTTATAGAAATGTAATTTGCAAGAATAGAATGAATCATATATTGATGACACGAAATCACATTTATATATGGTCGATTGTAAGAATCGCCCATAGTGAGTGTGGCGTCAAATACAGGAGACCTTTGGATCGACTCCAATGGCTGAAATGAGCGCAATGCCTTACACCCATGCACAGTCCCTTAGTGGGGGTCTACCTACTAACCATTCTGGAGTAAATGAAGTTCTAGATTTAGCCATTGAATTAGGTCGGTCTACTATGTCGTTTTGCTGGTTTAGAATAATTTTCCCCAAAGTCATTGCTATGGGGCTAGGATTGGTATAGCTTCATCGATACTAACCTAAAGAAGGCCCTGCTTTGATGTTTCATTGACTCTAATCGGTCCTCTGGACCAAGGAATCGAACAATGGTGATTATCACATAAGTGACGCCTCCTCACAAATCGAAGTGATAATACCCAAAATAACTAAAGGTGTCTACTTCATACGTTAGGCATCCATATGTAAATTTTATAAATATCAATGAAAGTTATGATATTGTAGTGAAAGTTCTTGATGGGTGCAAGTTACCCCTTCATGAATGTTTGTTCTCTAGAATGACGTTCATGTTTACTTTCAAGTTTGTGGTTGGGGTTTGAATCAATTAAGAATTGGCCTTTCCCAACTGAACTGCGTGAGTTGGATCTATGTTAAGGTCTTCTAGTATTCGTATGAATAAATGAAGAATATCCCCACCCTAAAGCTCTTATCCCACCTTTTCAACATACAATGCACCTCGACCACAACACGCTGAGATCAGAGACTTCTTTCGTTCAAGCAAGTGAATAAGATGTTCAAAATTTATATGGACAATTTAAAGAATTTTAAGGATATGTACTGATTGGTTACCCCCACGGTTGCTACGCCCATGAAAGTTTATGCATTGTACCGAAGGATCATGTGGATCATATATACTTATTTTCGAGGTATACCTTATCTACCCCTCAAAATGCTTTGATGATTCCAAAGTGTATGGACAAGTTTCTCAAGTATTAGAGGGACAATCATTTTTCATAGGGTCCATACCCATATATATATATATATATATATATATATATATATATATATATATATATATATATATATATATATTGTGACATGTATCTGGATGAAGAGGGTTTAAAGGTTGATATTGTCGCGTAATGGGAAGATCTAGGCTTTGCATAGGAGGTTGGTCCTTCTAATAGTAAGACCTAAATGACGAATAAATGGTATACAAAACCTAATTAGGTGGTAGAGGCGACCATCGAGGAAGAAAGGAAAAAATATTCAATGAGGAGAGGAACTATAACTTATTCACCACTTTCAATATTGTTAGTTTTTCCTCATGTATTAATTATCTATTGTTTTATCTTGTAGATAACATGAGCATTCTAAACATGATGGTTCCAATAAGAAGATTTTTTAGAAAAAGCATGCATCCTCCTCTGATTCTAACTCTGAAGCAACTAATAGAGGCCAAAGAGTAGCTAAGCAATGGGACGTGCAACATGATCCAGTGCGGCCAAAGGGTCAACCCTAAGGAGATAAGTTAGAGGTTGAACAAAACCATTGCCCTTCGACTTATGAAGGTTGTAGTAAAAAGTATAACGACTATCCAAGTAATCATGTTTTCGACTGATCTTCATCGAGAATGGTCACAAGTGCCGAAATTACATGTTTTGTTTCACACACACACACGCGCACACACACACACACACACACACACACACACACACACACACACACACACACACACACACACACACACACACACACACATATATATATATATATATGGGTTAAATACGTTTTTAGTCCCTATAAATATGCGACCCTGCATTTTTAGTCCTTGTAAAATTTTCCTTCAATGAATGGTCCTTCTAAAATTTTTATGCATGCAATTTAAGTCCCTACTATTTTCTAAAATTTTAAAAACTGATTAACTACCCTTTAATTTTTAAATTTTTGAATAATTTTTTTTATATATGTTTAGAATACTGTAAAATATTTATTTACCAAGTTTTAGAATTTTTTAAAACGAGAAGAATTAAATATGAAATTTTCAAATTTCAAAAAATAATGATAAAAGTAATAAAAATTTCAACTTAAAAATTACATTTTGAGTTCCTTTTTTTTCCAGAAACTTTTTAAAATATTATGAACATGTCTGCAAAATAATCATTTTAAAATACACATTAGTTTGACAGCAGGACTTAAATTACATGCATAAAATTTTTAGAAGGACCATTCATTGAAGGAAAATTTTATAGGTTCTAAAAATGCAGGGTCGCATATTTATAGGGACTAAAAACGTATTTAACCATATATATATATATATATATATATATATATGGCCCTTACTAACTTATTTAACCAGTATTATTATGAAAATCCTCCAATTTAGTATTAATAATAGATGAACATGAATTTTAGCATATTTATGTTAGTTAAACGAACCTAGACTACCAAAAGGGTCATATGCTAGAGGATTCTTAACAGCAGAGGTTTCGCTTAGCGAGCATGGGCTCGGTTAGAAAAATCAAGTTAGTAACCTGAGGATCTAATGTAGAACATAATTGTTGGGCGAGCTTATTTGGTCACTAGGAAAAAATTGATGGTTCCGAGCACACATGGTTGAGTTACTTCATGATGAAAAAAGGCAATGTTCGTTTGGAAAAGCTATCGGGTCTTTGTGCAATAGTAGGGCAGTTCAGAGTCGCACTTTGATGAGTAGGTCGTTGATAGAAAATAGGGTAGTTCAGATCCCCACTCATATAGTTTGGAAGAAAATTCTTTAGGAAGAAATCAATTTGTTAGGTGAGATGAGTTGATCGTTGGGAAAAAGTTCCTCAACATCCCATTTAGGACATTAAACACAAATAGAACAAAAACAGAGAACATAAAAGGAGCATCCTTAAAGGAATAAAGATTGACGGCGAAGGTTTAATATAGTCAGATATATTGATTGTTGATGCTTTTTCATCTCTTTTTTTATCACTTATGTAAAACTACTATGAGTAAGAGTATCTAAACTCTTTTTTGTTGGGGGTTAGATGTAATTATGAAGAGAAAAAGCATGCATTCATTAATATTGTCGATTATCCTCGTTCTTAATGCTTGTTGTAATCTAGATAATTATAAATTAATATATGATTTTGAAATGTTATTGAGAAGTACTCCCTCCGTCCCAAATTATAAGAGAAATTCACTTTTTAGATTCATTGAATAATTAATGTATCTGGTATGTATATAGACCAGATACATTAATTTTTCAATGAATCAAAAAAGAGAATTTCTCTTATAATTTGGGACAGAGGGAGTACTTTTTATAAATGAATACATGATTTTTATTTGTTAATCACTAAACTCTAGGGATGCAGATACATCATTAAACTCCAGGGATGCAAATACATCAAGAAATAGGAACAAGGTTTCTCCAATTAAGGGTCTGGGTAGAACCAGTGAGACGTGGTTTTCAATAATGCAAAAGTTTGCTCACATTCTAGGGTCCGGTCGAATTGCTCCTTTTTTATTAGGAATTAGTAGAATGAAAACATGTGTTGGGCATTGAGAGCGGTGAGAATTCCATTCAAATTCATTATCTTCTCCTTTGTTGTTGGGGTTTCCATCTTTATAATTGAATCAAATTTTCCAGGGTTAACATTGATGCCTCTCTTAGTCAAATAAAATCCCAAATTTTTTTGTCCCCTAACACAAAAGGTTTGTTCTTTGGGTTGAGTCTTGCGATATATTGTCAAACACAGTTGAACATGTCAACAAGGTGAATTTCGTGTAAATGATCTTCGTTGGATTTGAGGATCATGTAATCCATATACACCTCCATATTCTCATTGATCTCTTATTTAAATATATTGTTCATCATTCTTTGGAATGCCACATCTACATTTTATAGGCCAAAAGGCATGATATTGTATCTATAATTTGTGTACTTCATCGTTAAGGCAGTCTTGCCCCTAACAGCTTCATGCATGAGAATCAAATTATATTTAGAATAGGAATCTATAAATGATAGTAGCTTGTATCTAACATAATTGTCTATCGACTTATCAATCATGAAAAATGGGCATGAATATTTAGGGCATGCCTTGTTGAGGTGTGTGTAGGCAACTGACTTTCTCCATTTTCATGATGATCTCTTAACTAGAATAATATTGAATAGCCACTCAGTGTACTTAAATGCAAAAATAAAAATAGCCTAAAAATAGCCACTATGTGTTTATAAGGAGATAGGAAGGTTGGCTCCTATGAATTCACCATTTAAAATTTGTCTTGGGATCTCCATTCTTGCTTTCATCGAGAGGTCGTGTTCTTCGTTTGACAAGGTCATGTATAAACACACATAAAAAATTGTGATGTTGATGTCCAACTAGTGAAGCTTAGAAGGGATGGCTTTTTTCACCTTGTCCTCTTGCCAAAGGGTCGTTGTAGTATGGTATTTTAGTAATTTTTTTGTATTTTACATGATCTTGTCAAATCACCATGGAAAATGAAGGGTTCATCTTGAACATTGTGATACTTCACCTATCGTCCGATAGGGGAGGAAGAGTATCTTCTGGAGCAAAAACAAGGTTGTGATGAACATCTGCTCGAGTTGCTTTGGAAGTTACCATATTTGACGATTATAAAAATTCATAGTGATTGAATTTGTTAACATAAATAGTTACAACAGTGAAATGAAGGAAACAACAAGGATTTCTAGGTTCCAAGAGTTTGGGGCCTGACGAATATAACTTCTTCTTTTTGCAAAAATTCTGGTTTTTCTTGAAAGAAGATCTCATTCGGTTCATAAAAGATTTTCACAGAGACCCAATGTTGGCAAAATCTCTCACGTCTTCGTTTTTTACTTTAATTCCTAAAGTCGAAAAATCCTATCCACCTCGACGAACATCGGCCTATTTGTTTAGTGGGATGTATGCTTAAATGTATCTCCAAACTTCTTGTAGCTAGATTAAAAATGGTGATTCATGCTCTTATTTCGGAAAGTCAGACAACTTTTGTGCCGGGGATTGAAGAAAGAAAGAATATACATTGAGTTAAGTGGGAATCAATATGTTTACCTATGGACAAGAGTGGGTTGGGTCTTAAATTGGTTGAAGAATTTAACGTAGCATGTTATTAAAGTGGAGGTGGAGGATTTTTCAAGGAGTGGACTCTAAGTGGTTAAAAATGCTAACTGCTAGATATGGTGTTTTAAATCTACAATACTTTGGAAATTTTTGAATTGTTGGAAACTATAGAAGAATTAAAAGGGATTCATCTTTATGGTGGAAAGAAATCGCCTCGGTTGAAAATTGGCACACCGAAGAAGATTTCGAGGTCAAATGTAGATTTAGTCTTGGGAAGGGAAAAGACATATTCGTTTGGCATAATAATTGGGTTGGAAATAACAATCTTAAATCTTTGTTTCCTAGTTTATTTGTCATTTCCGAGTTAAAATTGCAAGTGGTGTAGAACATGGGTTCGTGAGCTAACGAACTTGGAATTGTGGAGGTTTTGGAGTGGAGCCGACGGTGGATTCAGGGGCTTGGAATTCACTGTACAATCTGCTAGAGCTTTCTCAGCCAAACATTGATCGGGAGGACACTATTTCGTGGGCTCCTAGCACGGACGAAGGATTTACGGATAAATCTTGTTTAGAATACCTTATTGAACAAATTATGTTGTCTCGTTACGAGCCAGAGCGTGAGAAGGCAATAGCATTAATGTGGAATTCGTCTACTCCATTTAGGATCAAAGCTTTTTCTTGGAGATGTTTTATCAACAGGTTACCGAAGAAAATCTTCACTTTGTCAGAGGTCTTTTCTCAAATTCTTCTGATTTAAGTTGTGTTTTCTGTGATTATTTTGAGGAATACCTAGATCATATACTGCTACACTTTTTTCTAAGAAGATTTGGGGGGAAATATCTTGATGGATTGGGTTGGAAATGGGAAATGAGGAGAATTTATGGAGGAGTTATCTCAATCTTTGGATGGTTTCAAAAGGTTGAAAGTTAAGAAGTGATTGGAAGGATTTGTTTGTTGGAGTATTTGGGTTAAAATAAACGCAATTATTTTTAGGAACGATCAGTGGAATATCTCATATATGATTTGGAGCATCAAGGTATTAGCTTGGAAGTGGTCTTTTTTTGGTGAAATTACTTATGTCAAATGTAATTTTAATGAGTTTTGTAAAGATCCAATATAATTCTTAAGCTAAGCTTCATTTGGTAGGTAATTTTTCTTTCGAGATTCTCGTTTTGTATCAGGGATTGAGTACCCCTAGTGCTCCTAATTAATGTTAATCCTTGCTTACAAAAAAATTTGGAATTTCTTGAGGATCAAGGAAGGATTCCCACAAACAGAGGAATTATTTTAATTTGGAACAATAAATTAGTGATATTCTGATAAAGTTTGTTAGGGAATATCTTAAGTACAAAGATGAAAGTCTTCAGTAGATGGAGATAGAGCGCACTTTCATGGTTGGAACTCCACCGCACAAGTCAATGAGGTAAAAGACATGTAAATTTCAAGAATATAGTGAGTCATACCTTGGTATGGCGTGAAATCACACTTATTTGTAGGTGGGAGCTAGAACTGGCCCCGAAGAGTGTGGCATGGCTAACACTTCTTCCTCTGTATCATTAACCACCCCATTGTCGTCCTTAAGATCAACCTCATCTAATAACTGACCATTTACAATTGTTTTAAAATAGCCAAACTTTCCCAAACTTAGCTTTGGATATAAGAAACAAATATGTTCTTTTCCTTTATCAAAGCCTTGCTCAACAAAGAGAAGAGACTTCATATAATGATATTAAAAATAGATGGAGCTCTAAATGATTATTTTACACTTCTTGAAATTTAAAATTTTTGGAGATCAAAATTTTCACAAACACGAATTAAGTATTGTTAAAATAATAAATTTATCATAAGAAAATAATTTGTACATTTCTTTATTTAATTTTAGAACTTTTTTGACTATTACTTTGATTAAAAATAATATACTTCATTTTTATTATATTATGATTTTGAGGATCCATGGGAACTCAGTTAGAGTAAAAAATCTCTTGTAACAAGCATACGAGACAAAGAAAGGAAATAGATTTTAAGGTTGAGGATGAAGATCTCGCCCCCGCCCCATTGACATTCTTATACTGTCTCCAATATATTGACCTACTCTAACATCATTGACATATTTTTTTAAAAATTAAATATGTTTTTCGTCCTTATAAATAACTTAAGTTCGATTTTAGTCTCTATAAAAAATTTCTTCGAATAATGATCTCCTAATTTATTTAAGAAGACTACAAATACATCTAATTTTATTTTTAATCATTGATTTTTTACAATAAATAAAAATAATCACAAATGAAAAGAAAATCATAAAGGATAAAGAAAAAAAATCCAAATCAGATTGCTTTCACCCTCCAAAGACCAAAATATCATGAAAGTTTCTCAATGCATCCCATAGATCTCTTTTACACTACGCAAATTTCCATTTTTGCCCCTTGCTTCTGGAGATGCACATCCGAAAGCACGCCATTTTTTGAAAAAGTTTGATTCCTTCCGTAGATGCATCTACGGAAGTGTATAAAATAAAAGAAAACACAGTTAACTTCACCTTATTTTCACTTTATAAATACTTCCGTAGATGCATCTACATAATATGGTGAAGATAGAGTGTTATGTAGGTGCATCTACAGAACAATCTGCTTTTTTTGAATTCATGTCATTTTCATGACGAAACTCCATTTTTAAAGACATACATTTTCAGATTCAGTAATGCAATTTAAAGACAACAGTAGTTAGACCAATAAAAATACAATATATAAATAATGTCGGTCAAAATGTCGAGTACATCATCAAATACAAACAAAAATGAAATATAACTAATGAGTATGTCGGGCGTCCTCTTGCGTACCATCATGTGCATCCCCTCTGAATACATGAAGGGATCTGTTGGCTCTACCCCTAGCATCAAGTGTTCCACGGGTCCTGGCACGATGTCGATAGTACAGAAATGCACTCTCTGCCATCCTGATCATATCATCCAACACACGCTAGAAGCAGTCCCCTTAGGGAATAAATCCTCTACAATGGCTCTGATGCCCCTGTTAGCTAACTGACGACACAGAGGAAGAAGATCCTCAGTTTGGTCCAACTGAGCCTGATGCGCACGGAGAATCTCCTCGTGGGCTGGTATGGGAGGACCTCCCTCTACAACTGGAAGCATGTATGGATGTGAGACTCTGTAGTACCATGTGATTTACCCCTCGGCACAGCTCTAGTCGTGCTCTGATAGCGTCGCTCGTGCCGCCTCAGGGACCATGTGATACTCCTAATCTGCAAAGACCTCATCTAGCTGCCTGCGGGTCATGGCGATAAGAGCTGAAACAGTAGGATTGCGAGGTATCGTCTGCTCATATCCAAATTGACGCATGACGCGCTCCAAAAGGTAGCGTACAACAATGGTCGAGCTGTCGGCCAACCATCCAGAATACAGAGCTATCTCATCAAACAGAACCGTCACCCAGTGCTCATCATAGCAGCAATACCTGATGTCCTCTGCGGCCATGCGGTCAAGAGCGCGCTTGTAGGGATCCGACACCTGGTTCTCTCTAAGAGGGGTGAAAGCACTGGCACGTGGTATGACCTATGTGTACTCCTCTACCTCTCCTCAGTCAATAATGTCTGAGAAGTACTGTAGTATCCAACACTGGAAAAAAACATGGTTATTTTCAAGTACAATAAAAAACTATAAAAAAGTAGAAAAGTGTAAGATTGTTACCAGCAAAAGAGTACAGCTGCATGAAACTGTCCTTGCCTTCCACAGGCATCCCTCTCCAAGTCTATGATAATTGTATGCTAGTACATCCGCTCCCCAATTGTACTCATGGATACGTGTTATATCCGATAAGTACGTCAGGAAGACGACGTCTGTGTACGTCGAGCTCGTGTCCACAAAGAGTTGAGTGCCTATCAAATATAGGAAGTAGCATCTCAGCACCCGCTCTCTTTGTGTAGCCTGCTCCAACTCATCTGCCTCAGCCTGTAGTGCCGTAGTGAGCTCCGCATTATACTGTCTCTGCAGGAATCTAAACCTGACGTGGGCCCCTCGTGTCCTCTCCACCTCCTCAAGGGCGTCATCAGGATCAACCCCTAACTCAGCAATCAGCATCTCCTGAGCTTCCGCCTTCGTCAGCCTATTGTGACAAAGGAGGGTACCCCTGGTAGGTAGATGAAGTAGGCATGCCACATCATCTAGGGTGATGGTAATCTAACTGTGGGGTAGATGAAATGAGGATGTCTCAGGATGCCATCTGTCTACAAAGACCGCAAGCATACCATTATGTATGGTATAGTAGCCGAGCATACAAAGGTCCCTCATGCCTGAAGCTTTCAGTAGCTCCTAAAATCATAGCTCGTCAGGCTGTGCGAGATCTTTAATCTTCCGTCCATGGTTGTAGAACCTCTGGGGATCCCTACTCTGAAATTTTTAAAAAATTCAAACGGTTAGTAATAAGCAAGGTCTAAAATGACAAAACTAAAAAGTAATTAACAAATAAAATGTATCTCTCCATCCTATATATGTCTGGCTGCATGCTCGTCAAACCCTGACAAAAGGGATGCGTCTACAGGACCCCCAGGGTACCAAATAGGCTCCGGCACCGGCTCATCTTGCATATGTGGCATAACAGATCCTGCATCGCCCGTCACTGCCACAGACACGGGAGTAGAAGTAGAAGTAGTGCAACGACGACGTCTGTGGGGTGGTGGCATCTATGAGGAATCCTCAGGATCATCCCGAGGCCTCCATGGTACAGTAGTAGAGGAGGGAGGAGATGGTGAAGGCCCGACTGGGATGGGTGAAGGAGTAGGCACGACTGAAGTGGGTGATGGAGAAGGAATGGCTGAGGCGGATGTATCAGATGTCATAGGTAAATCAGGTGGAACAACTGCTCCATCAGTGACCTGAGATACTACACGCGGTCGTTCTCGTCGGACGGATGCGTGTTGTGCGGTCCTCCCATGAATGTCTCTACATTATGATACAAAAAAGCTCGATTTAGATACTGTGTAGTTATAAATAAACATCAAAATAAAAACATAAAATTACTCTTTCGTAGATGCATCTACGGAATTACTTTATTTTCATAACATTGGATTCTTTCGTAGATGCATCTACGGAAATACCTTTGTTTCAAAAACATTTGGTGCTTCTATAGGTGCATCCACGGAACTCCCTAACGTTCATCTCTTTCGTAGATGGATCTACGGAAGCCACTGAAACAGAAAATGCAACAATGGCGTAACTCCATTGTTCAATCACCAAAATAACCATTTTTGTGGCTTGATTGCACATTTTAAACCTAAAACATTACCTACATTGTCTATAAACACTATTTCTAAACCTATCCAATCATTTCTACACCTAAATATCAAATTCTAATTCGATTTCACAAATACTCTAAAGTAACTCGAAATATCGAAAACTTACCGATTAATAGAGATTTGAACTTGATGAAATGTGTTGATACTTGATGTTGACAATGTAGGCCGAGCTCAGGAGAAACAAATGTGAAGTTTGAAATTTGGAGTTGAGGGAGTTTGAGAGTGTTTAAGAGTTGAGAGTTTGAAATGAGGAGAATAAGGGAGGGGAAGGGTCTGGCGCGAGATATAGCACCAAAACCTTTTCGTAAATGCACATGTGGAAAACTTCCGTAAGTGCATCTACAAAACAGAATAACGTTAAAATAAATAAAAATACACTTTCAAAGTTGCATCTACAAAAGCACGAAAATAAAATAGACAATTCGATAGTACAGTGACATGAGGTTGGTCGAAAAATTCTCAATATCATTTCGTATCCAAAAAGTACATTGCTTTATTACATTCTCTTGTTGTCTTCCTGTAGTAATATTCGTGTTATCTTTTTCCCCTTTTCTTATTGGCTTTAACTAGTTTGCTTCAATTTGTCAAAAACCTTTGTAGCAGCCACTAAAAAATCACTGCGCAACCAATTATTTCATTCATGACTTTTTATTCTCCACTAGTGGTGGAAACCATGCCAAATGTGAAAGTCAAAGCAATAGTAAAAGAAAATTTTGGAAATTCTGTTATTTACACATCATGACTTATAGCATAGCTAGGTGTCTAATCTTAGCATGTTTGTATTTTTCTCTACTCCACTAAATAACGAAAGAATACACCTCATTCATTTTAGCAATAAAGACATATTTGTTTCAGCTTAAATTTTTTTTTTAATTTTTTATAATAGATTTTATAAATTTGTTTTTTAAATTATTATAAATTTTTTATATTTATTTTTTTGAAATTAAAATATTACATTTAATATCCTATAACATAAAAAACATTATTAAAAATTAAAATATAGTCAAAATCGTAATTTTTTAAAAATGATTTTTATGAAAATCTATTTGAAATAGCTTTAAAAATTAAGTAATTTTTTAAATTTTTATATTTAAAAAAGTTTTAATAAAATATCTAAAATAATATTTTAAGAATAACTATTCAAAGTAAATTTTCATTTGAAATTTTTATAAAAAAAATTTATAAAAATTTTGTTAGATTATAAAAATCATTTTTAGAAAAGACAAATGCTTCCTTCCAATTCTTAGTATTAAAAAAATTACCTTTTTAAATTTATTAAATGATTAATATATTTAATTTAAAATTGAAGAGAATATTAGCAAAATGTCGGTATTCAATACTATAATTTTACATATTCAATAATATAATTATACATATTCCAACATAGATTATATATTGAGAAACTTTATTTTAGTAAAATGAGTTTAAAAAACCGTTTTTGATGACTCAGTAGCTCTTTTATTTTGAGACAACCATAAATAATGGAAATTTTTCATTGGGCCCATGAGAAGAGGTAGAATATAGGACAGACCAATTTACACTTTTTTTTGGATTGTTCACTACACCTATACTTTACTCATACACCCTGATAAATTTTCTGAAATACCCTCAAAATTTGAAATTTAAAATTCGAAAAATTAACACCACTACAAACTTTTTCTCAAAACCACAACCAAGTAAATTTTTTTCTGAATTTCAAATTTTAAATTGAGCTTACGGATTTTAAAATTCAAACGTTTTGATCTATGTACTCATGCCCTATATTTTCCTCTTCTATTGTCATAAATTTTTAGTCCTCTCTATTAAAGTTAAGCACAAACATCTCTTATACTTCGTAAGTTTCTTATATCCTTTCTTGTTTTGGTTTTTTTATTTGTGATGCATGTAATTCTTTAATAGGTTATAGTTATGTTACATTAGGATACATTCAATAGAAATATACAATTTGTTTGTTCTTAATAAAATTTGGTGTGAATTTGAGACATTTGAGGGTTAAGGTACGTGCATGAACGCATTCTACTTTGGTGCATTTTAGGCCGAATTTTGAAATTCGAACCCTTGGTACAAATAATAAAATATGGATTTTTCTATCTTTCGTTTTGTTTTTTGGTTATGTTTGCTAATACATTGTTTTCGCTTCTTTGGTTTTATATATGCCTTTTCTTGTTTGATTATAGAAAAAAATGTTTGACGAACAATAAAGATACTGACATGGTGGAGTATCCACACATAATTTACTGTGCAGAGAGAAATTTAGAATCTCGCGACCCATGGTTGGAGAATTGTCGTTTACTGTTGAAGGATCATCTTTTTGGGGTCATGTATCTTTTAGCTCATGACTAAGCACATACTTCCTATGTTCATATTGATGTACATGCGCATGATCAACATCTTCTAGTCGAATCTGACATTGGTGCACCTGCTAGTTTTCTAGGAGACTCCGAAGACACTTCACTACTCACTCTATGTGCACACCATGTTGCAATTCAAATATGGGAAGGAGAGGTAACATACATGTTTTACTATTTTAAATATTTATTTTATACTAATTGAATTGTATGACATTGATATATTTATTTTTGCATTACTACAACACACTAAAATATATAAACCTTGGAAGGAAAATATCAAAGATGTCACTACCTGATGAACCATGGTTTTAGGAAGTCTTGGAGCTATCTAGGCTGAAGGACTTCAGTAGAATTATATATGGTTATATTGATTGTGCTCTATTGCCCGAATTTTTGTGAGATGACACATAGAGACATCATCATTTCATTTTCAAATTAGTGAGATGATTATCATCCTTTATGATGTATCATATTTTCTACATCTTTCGACCACACGAAAATTCACTCAAGAATTAGTACACTTGAGGCCCTCGACCCGATGGTAACACGATTAGGGATGATTCGAGTAAATCCAAAAGGGAGATAAAAGAGACTAGGGGGTGTCATGTTAGATTCTCATTCCTATCGAAAATTATATTTACCACCTAAATGTTGTTGTAGATGTTGCGGGTCAGGGGACACGAGTTGCCTATCATAAAGTATGTGCATTGAGGACATACTTTCTAATCTTGGTAGGCAGTGGCCAACTCTTCATCTTCTTATTGTTTACGATGATTTCCGGTAAACAATCGCTAGTCTTCCAAATTCTTATGTATATTTTGGTAACTCGCAGGATCGACTAGATTGATCCTAGGACATGTGCCTAAGTGACTCTGTTTTAATGATTAAATTCATCTTCTTGACTTTATTCTAAAAAGTACTTGAGTTTACAATTGGTGTAAAGGTAATGAAATATGTAACAACAAAATTTAAAGAAAGACGTAAAGGATTTCGACTGTAAATATAAAAGACATAACTTGATAAGGAATATGTAATTGATTCGCACTAATGAAACGAAAATGATATTAGAATGACAATGGTGTTACACGTACATTCTCAGGAAAACTGTTTCTCTCACACTAGATACTTTAGCAATTTTGAGTAACTTTGTACAAAATAAACACCCCTTTTAACATAAAAAGACTCCTATTTATACTAATTAGTCCTTATTTTTTCCTTTCACATTGTTCACTAAATGTGTTTTTTATTTTACTTTTTACTAATTTTCTCTCAGGCGTTAAATTGTAAAAATCGTCGCTAAATTTCAGAAAAAATCAAAACTTAAAATTTTCAACTTTAGAGAGACAATTTTTTATCGAAATTTTTCAGAGCGAAATAGAAAAATATATAATTTTAAACATATATAAAGGAACTTTAAAATATTTAATTTTAATATTAAAGATTATATTCTTAACACTTCTCTTAATTAAATACTATTCAACAAAAACATGTAACTTTCAATTTCATAGGACAGGACTAAAAATTCAATTTCTTATACAGTGTCAACATGCAAAAGTCATACTTGTGAAATTGGTTAACCTTCTTCTCACTTATGAGAACATAAAACATCGTTTTCTTTATTTTGTCAAAACAGAAAATCAATCGTTTTCTTTAGAAGTATTAAAATGGTAGACTCTAAATTGAAGATTATAAATTTCATCCAGGTGGTACATCCACAATGAAACACTTGTTTTAAATTGTACCATACCTACAAAATTATAAATATCTCCAATCTCTCTCATTCACATTAGAAAACTGTTTTAGGGATTTTAAGAATTGCTAATAATTAGACTCACAATATATAGTTGCACATAACCGACACATTAGTTATCATACTACTAATTATCAATTCCAACATTGATCCGATACTTATTTCAGCATAGGATGGTGGGTACCTAGAAAAATACTAAAATTATTTCGGATATTATAAAAACTCGTAAATAGATATAAACTTGAACTTAGATAATTTAGATTTGAACTTAATATACTTGATTAACTCAAAAATCAAATAAGTAGAAGCGATTCTGATGCTCCAGCAACCAAAAATTCAAAAAGATTTAAAAAAAGATTTTAAAAAAACTATCTCCATCTAATATTAGGATAGCTATATATTTTCTAAATTTTGTGGTACTCCACGTTCTATAATAGTATTTATAATTCTTTCCTATATTCAAGGTTAGTCCTGAGTCGAGACAAGCAAACCCATATCCTAGAGCCTCACAAAAAATAGGGCTCAAAATTTTCATTTTATGAGTTTGAGAATTTAGTGATAATATGTTGAATATAATATATTTCAAGAAATATTAGAAAATTTCTTTAGCCACCTCCCTATGGGGGTCACCCCAGCGAAAATTCCAAAATACCCCTGCTTCGGAAATGAACTTCCGAAGCGCTTTTTTTTTTAAAAAAATTTCCATAATTCGGAAGTTCATCTCCGAAAACACCTCATGGGGGGTGTCTTCGGAGATGAACTTCCGAAAACACCTCATGGGTGAATTCGGAAGTTTATTTTCGAATTATGCAGAAACTGTGTTTTTTTTTTTATGTTATTTCTTAAACAGTCTCGCATTTTAATTAAACGCAAACGCCAAATAAAATAAGCAACAGATAAACAGAAAATACTAATACGATAAATAAAATCCAAATAATATACACAAGCCGAACCAAATAGTAATAGTGTGCGCAATATACAATCCGAAAACAAAAAATAAATAAACCCGACCACTACTGGATGTGCCTAACCCTCTCACCATGAGCCCTCCTCTGCCGCCTGTACCCCGCCGCACGGCCCGCATCAGTGATGATCGCCTCCATCACGGCGACTGCATCTGGACCGCCCTGAAGAACGACACCCCGATCCAAGGCGTCCCGCTCAAGCATCTCTATCCGTTGGCAGATCGGCAGGAGATCAATGGCGTGGTCATCCTCGGCCTGCTGGTTCTCCAGGATCTCCTCATGTGCTGGCCTAGGAGCGCCGGGAACGTCGGGTCTCAGTAGAGGATGGGACACCCGGTAGAACCATGTGACGTACCCCTCCTCACTGTGCCAGTCCTGTGTGACCCGAGTGAGACGGTACTCCTGCGGTACCACATGATGCTGCCAGTCCTCCCATATGGCAGTGAGCTGCACTCGGGTCACTGTGTCGGGAGCTGCCTCAAAGGGTGACCTGGGTATCCGCTGCACGAATCCGAACTGATGCATGCACCGCTCAGGGAGATACCGGACCATGATGTCGGTCCCGCATGCCAAGCAGCCTGAATATAGAGTAATGCCGTCAAAGGGGATAATCTGAGCGTAGTCGACGAACAGCCTCCAGGTGACGTCGTCGTGCATCGTGCGGTCCAAGTACAGACGGTATGGTCCCACCGCATCGTTCCCCCTCTGAAGAGCGTATCTGGCGGCCCTGGGCATGGCGTCCACGTACGCAGGATCGATGTGAAAGCCGTGGATGCGGGAGAAGTAGGAGATGATCCAGCTCTGAAACAGAAACACGATAATGTATTAAAAATAAATACGAAACATAAATAAATAAATACGATAATGTGTTAAAATAAAACGTACCGGAAGTGTCAAAGGGCCCTCCCGGATAGCCATCCTCCTGCTCATCCTCCTCCCCGGCTGGAGGGTCAACATCCGGTACACCCTCCGGCTCGTGGTATGGCACTGGCACCTCCTCCTCCTCCTCCTCCTCCTCCTCCTCCTCTCGCTGGCGGGAAGAAGATACCCGAGCCAGCCGACTCCTAGATCCTGAAGCAGATGTACCCTCTCCCACGTCCACGGGAACTCGCACACGGCGTCCCCGGCCCTGCCCCCGTCCCTGGGTCGACGCCAGCTGCGCCGCCGCCTGCTCGCGTCTAGCCGACGCAGTCTGAGACTCTCTCCCCTGTCTGATGCGTGCTGGTTGGTTGCCTGACATGTTCCTGTAAACAATTGAAATCGATTAATATGCGAGACAAAAGAAGAAACAAAAATAATTGAAATTCTGATACAGTTCGGAAGTTCATTTCCGAAAACTGGGATGGAGGTGTTTTCGGAAATGAACTTCCGAAACACCCCTGCGATGGAGTTTTCTGTAACTCCCATGGCAGACCCCAAAACCAAACATCAAACCTATGTCTACACATTCTAAACATCCTAAATATCAGTATAAACCTAACCTAATACATTTTTTGCTATTTGTAAACACCCTAATATACATTTTAATCATAGATCTTAAAATCAAAATGCTTACCGATTGAATAGATTTGAGACTTTTGAATGTAATAGAGCAAGTAGTTGAAGCCTTTGAGGTAGCTTGGAACTGGTTTGCACAAAAATCTCTTGGGGTGTGAGTTTGGAAGAAGATTAGGGTAAATGATTAGGGGGAGGGGGCTGTTTTGCTTAATCTGCAAAACGCGCAGTATTTCGGAAATGAACTTCTGAAATGGTGTTTTCGGAAGTGCATTTCCGAAATAAGTCAAATTTTTTTTAAAAAAAGGCGCTTTCGGAGATGCATCTCCGAAAACACCTTTTTCTTGCATTTCGGAAGTTCATTTCCGAAGTCAGGGGTATTCTGGATTTTTCACCAGAGGTGAGCTAGAAGATTGGGAGGTGGCCAAAGAAATTCTCAAATATTAAAAGCTTCCAACTTGCCCTAGCGGAAGTGATTATCACTTAATGCTATAAATGATAAATGATGGATCCTTAAATTATGGGTTCAATCATTGGCTTTTGTTATTTTGACAATTGAAATAATTATAAAGCTTTCAAGCTTAATCCTTGGCTTTTGTTATTTTCACAATTGAAATAATTATAAAGCTTTCAAGCTTAATTTCAATTTAACTTATAGTAATTTAGAATTTTTATAAAACACTTAAAATTATGTTTTAGCAATTTGTGATCCTATAGTGAAGTGTAATTTATTCTAAGTTTTTAATATTTTATTATTTTTTAGATTTTAAAATATCATTTAAATATAATTTTATTTTACTAAAAAGATTAATTTATAATTATAAAGCTTCCAAGCTTAACCTCAATTTAACTTATAGTAATTTAGAATTTTTATAAAACACTTAAAATTATGTTTTAGAAATTTGTGATCCAATAGTGAAGTGTAATTTATTCTAAGTTTTTAATATTTTATTATTTTTAAGATTTTAAAATATCACTTAAATATAATTTTATTTTACTAAAAAAGATTAATTTTTAGATATATCATTTTAAAAAACTATATGATTTTAGTTATATTATAATCTTTAATGATAAAAATTTAAATAATTAGATGTCAAAATTATTCTTTTAATTTATAAAAAATAATTTAAATAACTTCTAATACTTTTTTAAAAAAATCTCATAAAATCATGTAATATTTTAAGATATTTTAGTACTATTGTGTCTCACAAATATCTAAGAGTTAAGAATTGGAATAAAAAACTTGATCTAATCTTTAAATCAAAAGATCGAAGTGATTCTGATTTTTAGAAGAAAAAAAAATCTAGGTGAAAAGCTCAACAAGTTAGTTCAAATGTTGAAGCGTGAAAGGATTACTTTAAGAATCCTAAAAGAATCATCATTATTCATCAAAGAGATTCTTTTATTGAAGAAATTGTGAAATCAACTTCACGGTTTCATTTGAAAAACAATTTCAATAGATGAATGATCTTCCAAAGAATCATTGGCTGCTAATGAAGAAGCTTCATCAAAGAGAATATATGTTTTGAACAATAAAGATGATGAAGAAGTTTCAGCCAACAAAATTTTTAAAAGAAGAAATGATGGAGGATTTTATAAATAATGTCAAATGAAATCGAACTCATGTGATTGAAAAATACAAGTTCTACCCTGATCAACCAAGTTAATCAAATTCTTTTCTCGTATGCACTTTTATATTTATATATAATCATTAACCTTTCATTTAAAAATAGAATAAAAAATAATCAAAATTCAAGGTTAGTTGCTCAATTTTTATATTAGGGGTCTATTTTTTTTTTATTTGTCCCGGGCCTCCAGAAAGTCAGGATCGGCCCTGCCTATATCCTTATCATCCACCTTATTCCCAAAACATTTCTCATTTACAGTCCATAACATATAAACTATCTCAGCAATTGCAGTTTTTAGAATGGTCGTTTTGTTAATTTTCCCTTTAATGTGTTGTATTATCCACTGCAGTTCATGTCTCCATTCTCTGAGGTAATGTTGAACCTGTATCCAATCAAGAACTTCAACTTAGATAGTTATTTATTAAACAATTTTTTAATTATATTTCATATAATTAATAATTTAATATCAAAATTTAATTAATAAAGTGTAAAGAATGATTGTTATATTTCATAATTTAATATAAAAATTTGATTAATATTATATATTTTATTGGTGAATAAAATAATAACTTTTATTAATAAGTTATAAGTAAAATATATGATCAATAACATATTATAGTTAATGTAATTATAAAATTGGTTAATTACAAAACTTATATTTGTGAAAAAAAATTAAAAATAATATTTTTTTAATAAATATTATTATTTTATTTTAAAAATATTGTTCATCGTATTTATAAACAATAAATACGGTGTAGATGTAAAGTGTATTATCAAAATAGCATATTATTCTTTTTATATAATATAATGTTTAGATTAGTTATGTTTCAGAACTTATTAGGATTAGAAGATACTTTCATACTTAAAATCATATATTAGGGATGTAATCGGTTTTATTTGGATCAATTTTTTGTCAAAAAATGTATGAACCGATGATATTTCTACCGATTTAGTTTGGTTTAATTTTTAATAATTTTAAAAATGAAACCAACTCAAACTAATCGATTTGGTTCAGTTTTTTCAATTTATAATGTTTATTTTTCAAACATTATATGTATCAATGTATTCTCCATTATCGTATTTTTTGGTGTACTTTATGTTATTAATTTTCATTGAATTGGTTCGGTTTTTGAACCGAACCAAAAACAATAAATATTTTTCAGTTTGATTTGATTTGAATTGTCGATTTAATTGGTTTTTTCTAATCCGCTTACCTATTAATTATTGAATAAGTCATTACATCAGTAATGGAACTTGATTACAAATTTGATTATGAGTGATTATTAGATGAAAGTCTTATAATTTAAATTTAAATTTGAAAATTTAAAGGGTATGTTAATTTTTTTGTTAATTTTGGTTATTTAATTCTTTTAAAAAGTTTATATTAATTTATTAGCTCTTCAAAATATATTATATTAGTCTTTTTATTATTGACGAATTTTGTGATTCATTTGTGATTTTTTTAATTATTAATTAGAAAAAAATAATTAATATAATATGTTTTGAATAGTTAAAAGATTAATATGAAACTTTTTAAAGACAAATAACTAAAATAAACCTCCAGTTAACCCACATTACTAAAAAGGATATTAAAGTTATTTTAAATTATGAAATAATTTTTTTTACTCTTTGTTCAAATAAAACTTTTGTGGTTTTGATTATTCTAAATACCAAATGGATAAAAGATAATAAATTTGATAATTGTGGGTCTAAGATATACTTAAGTGGTATATATGCGAATTTTTGCTATAAACTAAAATGCTTAAATGAATTTTTATCACTTTATTTAAGTGTTTTTTATTTTTTTTTTATTTTTATATTTCAAAATTCAATTTGTTCCTATTTTTAACTTTTTTTTGGATTTTTTTTATATCTCTTCACTTTTGCACATGTGGTCTCTTCATTTATAATTTATAACGTGGCATTGCTGCAGTGGCGTCATGTCCACTTATGTTATTTTTTAATTGAAATAATTTACTTTTTTAATTACAAAATTAATAGCACAATATTAAAATTAATTTGTAAAGAGATTGAAATAAATAAAAGTGAATAAAGAGTTAAATATATGATACCCCTACAATGTAGGCGAGATTCAGTTTATCCCCCTGTAAAAAAAAAATTATATTCCTCCTTGAAATATTAAGATTATGTGTCTTTTGCCCCCTTAGTGTATAAGTTACTCTCCTATAATGTGTGTGAGTTTTGGTTTACCCCTAGAAAACAAAAGAATATTTACATTACAGGGGAGGAACCCGAAAAAAATATTACAAGGGGACAACGTGAAACTCGCCTATATTGCATGGAGTATCGTATATTTAAATCTTGAATAAATTATGTTAATAAAATCGTATTGGATGGTGCAGGCGAAATCCAGTTCTTCTTCTTTATTATTTCCTCTATCTCAAATTATTTGTCGCAATGACCCACTTCACACAGATTAAGAAATAGTAATAAATAAAAGAGAGATAATGATGATTTTACCAAATTATCCTGATTAACTATTGGTGTATTCGAAATAACATTAATATTAAGTGAAAAAACAATAAACTAAGAGTATTTATTAGAGAGTACAATTGGAAGATTAAACCAATCGTTAGTTGGTCCAGTGATGATTGGCGCTGGACTTGGTAGGGAGAACCACGGTTCGATCCCCCGCAACTGCGATCGGGAGGGGGATGGAACCACTTGATGCCATAACTCGCCCCCGAACCGGACTAAACCGGTGGTATAAAGCCAAAAAAAACAATTGGAAGATTAAATTTAAAATTGCATTGATAATGTAATGTGACAAGTATTTTGGGACAATTTTTTTCCAAATGTGACATTAATTCTTGATTTTGTGTTTTCGTGTTCTTCTTATTCTTCCTTTTGACTTCAACACTCAGTTTCCATTAACCCATGACTCAACACTTATTTTCTAACACGAGAAGTAGATGTCATGCTTTGAGGTTCGAATGCAAATGTAGTTTTGATGCTCCATTAATGCGAATCCATGTCATCGTTTAAATTGTTGTATGATGTATAAGGTACATTTTTTGTTTATACAGATTTTGATGTTGTCTTAATTCTCCATGTATCAATTTTCCATTTATTTATCTTATTTATTTTCCATTAATGTATCTAGCTACGAGGCTACAAGAAATGCAATCATTTTGTTTGGTTCGATGAAGAAATGAACCCTAGAGCAAAGGAAGTTATCTCCTCGTTATAACATAATTTAAATGAAGAGAATCATAAGGTTAAAGATGCCATATTAAAGATGAAGAAACGAAGATGTTACAATTATTGAAGAAGTAATTAAAGTTCAACTTGATGATTATTCTTATTTTGTTATTTTCCTTAGTTGCTTCAACACTAATCAAATAGGTTGTTAGTTGATTAGGTGTTTGATTATGATGAAGTGATATGCTTTTAGAAAGATTGAATTGATTAGGTTTTATTTTGTAATAAAAGATTCACTATGTTGTAATTTGACTTGATTAATGAATAAATTAATGGTTTATGTTTTTTTATTGATCCATAACTTTTGTATTAAATTAATTCCTATATTTAGCCTATAGTATGAATAAATTTGGCATACATTAGACCTGCATATGGCATGCATAGGTTGGACTTGAGTTGCATTTGACTTGGATTAGGCATGCATAGCCTACAGTTAGCTTAGCTTGCATTTGACATGCATAGCCTTGACTTGGCTTGCATTTGGCTTATACAATTTGTGCATTTTGCATTTGGCCTGCTAAATGTAAATTTGGCATGTATACATTTGGCCTGCAGTATGGTTGCACATCATGCATTTAACCCGCATATGGCCTGCAATTGATCTGCACAACATATACATTTTTTGACAACTACAGAATAACAAGAACTTCATCCTCATAACAAGACAATTAACACACACACACACAAACACACACACACACACACACACACACACACACACACACACACACACACACACACACACACACACACACACACACACATATATATATATATATATATATATATATATCATAAAAATGATGTTAATTACAACCACAGTTCGTATAAATCATTGCCAAAGATGTCTAATACAAAACAACTCATCAAACATGTTCATTACAAAAAAAAACCTAAATTACTTAATTCATCTAATTTTGAGTAGGTTGAGTAATTTGAGGTGCTTGATATCCTTGTGAAAGTTCAGTCAAATTTTCATTGGCCTTTTTCTTTCCTTTTTCACCCCTAGTTGTCTTTGCCTTCTTTATCTGGTTACCTCCCTTAGGTATTCCCTTGTCAGCTGCTTCTTCCCTTTATAACTACTCTTGTTATGACCCGGTTCTACACATTTTTACAACTAACTGTTGATAGTCTCTTTGAAAATATATAAGTATTCTTTTGTTTATCACTTGTCTTATTTCTCATCTTTTTTGGATGACCAATTGCCTATCTCAACACAGAGGGATAAATTGGTACTTTATCAACCATTGGCCAAAGTTGTGGTCCATTTGTCGGAAAGATAATGTTTGAGTAAGTCTTCTCAAATGTTGATTTCCTACAATGCAAACAGACTAAAACATAATCATAAAATAATACTCATACCAAAAGAGGATTATAAAATAATACCCAAACCCAAACAATATCATAAAATAATACTCAAACCAAAATGGAATCATAATTATAGTACTCAATCACATAATCCTCATGTTTTTCCTTGTTGTTCCATATACGTGTGATGACATGACAACAAGATATCGTAGAGAGGCCTCACTTTCAACATGAGCATGTTTCCTTTTTCATATCAACAATGTATGTCTTAATGTCATTGGTTACTCCAAAGATTGCAAGATTATCATCATCGTGTCATGTTAGAGTCACCCTTTGCATGTTATTTCACTACTAGGAAATTCGATTTTTGTAGCCGAATTAGTGACTAAAAGGTTTCGATCACTCCAACTACCGAATTAGCCATCAAATTTTATATTTTGTTAGAAAAAATTTAAAAGTCACAAATTTGATCATAAAATAAAAAATTAGCCACAGATTAGAGACTAAAATTTTGTAACTGTAATATTCAATCTCTAAAATATATATATATATATATATATATATATATATATATATATATATATATATATATATATATATATATATATATATATATATATATATATATATATATATATCCAACAAATTGGAGTCACTAATAGTTTTTTAAAGTTACTCCGTTTTAATTTTATCTTATTTTTAATATTTTAATTCCTTTTCAATTTTTATTTTTTATATAAAACATGTATTTATATAAAAAATTAATAACATTATTTTCATAATTTATTTAAAAAATGTTATTTAAATTATAATAAATGTTAAATAATATCTAAAATATCTATTTTATTAATAATGTATACGAAAGTCATTACATACATTTAATAATAACTTTACATATATTTATTAATAACTTTGATTTGTGTTGGTGATAGTGCTTGAAGTTAGTAATGGAAAGGACCTAGTGGTAATGACAATTTTTAAAGTGAAAAGGGCTCATGTTCAATCCTCTCCTTGGTTGAAAATCTTATTTTATTTTACGTTTTATAAACAAACTAAAATTGATTACAAATTCAGTCGATTTATTGGTCGTTAAACGTTATAATCATTGATTTTTAAGTTTTTTCGGTCACTAAATGCGAAGTTTTTAGTAGTGTTTATTTTTCTCAATTACTAGTTGGATTCTAGGACATAAACCTACAAAAGGTCATAATCTTCACATTTTTCTTGATCCATCTTAGTTGGCTTTTGACTTTGTTGCCACTACAAACCTCACCTAAGGTTTCAGGGGTTAGTGCTTTAGTCCATTCCATCTCCTCCGAATCTTTAGTAAATTGAAACTCATTAAACTCAAAATTATCATCATTCGTAACATAATCCTTATTAGCTCCTACAATGGTACTTTGATGTTCTTCAACATGTTCACTATTGTCACCAACACTAGGACTTTGATGTTTTTCAACATGTTCACTATTACCACCAACAATAGGACTTTGATGTTATTCAACATGTTCATTATTGACACCAACATTAAGAATATGATATTCATCAACCTATTAACTTTTGACACCAACATTATGAATACTCAATTCTTCATCAACAACAATATTTGCATTTCTAACACATGCATTTTTACATCATCATTATCAAAGATAGTACCTAGCTCACTTAGATCCATAATTATAGGATTGACTACATTGTGCTAAACATATACATCTATTACCTCAAACCATATGACATCTTTGCCAAATTGCAGAATATCATTATCATTATTCAAGGGTCTAAGACCAAGAGAAAAATATACTTAAGGTTCCAATACCATACATAACTTATGTCCTTTACAACCCTCATTTTTAATTAAACATTCGAAATCAATGTATGACAAGTAATCCACATCACAACTCCAATTCATCTCATATACCTCCCTTTCAACATACCATTTTACAGGTTCCTCAACTAATCCCCCTATGGTGTATCCTTAGCCTAATCTTACGACTCTAAGTTAGCATCAGAACTAATTGAAAAATAACTTAAATAAATTATCATGCAATGAAGTGATTGTCATTTTTAGAAGAAAAAAAATTTAGGTGAAAAGCTCAACAAATTAGTTCAAATGTTGAAGCGTGAAAGGATTACTTTAAGAATCCTAAAAGAATCATCATTATTCATCAAAGAGATTCTTTTATTGAAGAAATTGTGAAATCAAAATTTAAGGTTAGTTGCTCAAATATATAAAGTTTATGATAAAATTAAATATAATTTATAAAATAAAATATTTATAAAAAATTATATAATTTTTGTTTGCTTTAGACTCGACATTTATTAAGTGGCCCTGTTAAAAAAATGTATCTTCTTTATCACTCTTTATTTTAGTACTATCACTCTTTAACGGTAACTTTCAATTACATTACATAGGACAAAAATAACAAATTATTTTCTTATACAACATCAGCAAGCAAAAGTGTCGCAAATTCATACAACGTCATGCTTAGGAAATTGATTAACCTTGTGTCTTGTGAGAAAATGATGTTTACCCATCGTTTTCTTTAGAACTAATAAAATCTCAGACTCCAAATCAAATATCATAAATTTCATCCAGGTGGTACATCCACAATTAAACACTTAATTTAAATTGTATCCATACCAACAAAATTAAGGATATAGAAATATATCAAATCACACTCAATCACTTTAGAAAAGTATTCCAACAATTTTTAATAATAATTAGACTCGCAAACTTAGTAGCACATAGCCAACATAATATCATACTAATACCTATCGTATTCAAGAAGAATTCAAAATTAATTAAACACATTAGCATAACTAGCACATATTCACATACATCAAGTTTAGATTGATAAAATTATTTAAAAATTGTATTGCTTGCTCAAATTGTATTGCTTGCCCATAACTCAGAAGATTGGCTCAATTCACATAAATAATTTTTCAGGATGTGTTTGTTTTTAGATTTAAAAAAAAATAGTTTTGAGAATATTGTTAGAGGAATAAAATATTTCTATTTTGATTTAAATTTTATAAAATAAAATTTAAAGGGTAGAAATATAACATTCTCATAAAAATAAATTTATCAATTATAAGTTTTCACTATTTATTATTATTTTAATAATTTTAAATTAAACAAATCTTATAATTATTTTTAGAAATTCGAATTCTTACCAAACGCATAAGTTGAAATAATATTTCTGAAATAAAAATCTTGGGAATATAATTCCAAGAAATATAATTTTAAGCCTTGAAACAAACACTTTTGATGGGTCATCACGAGAGGGAAGTATTCACATTGGGTCAAACACTCACCTAAAGATCAAAGACTCACCCAAATAAATGAGAGAGACATCACATATTCACCAAAAATCTTAAGATGATAGGTATGTAGGTTATCTCACTTATAAAGTGTTTAACCTTCACTTTTCTAAGCAATGTGAGACTTAGAACTCATACTTGTTTCTCCACATAACTCACACTTGTTTCTCAATAACTCTTAAGGTTTCGTCACATTGTTGTATAAGGAGTGGAAGAAGAATATTATGGATGTGAAAAGAGTAGAAGATCAAATCATAACCCTGTAATTTATAGTGGAACATAACACCTTTAATGTTATTAGTGCTTACACGCCTCGGGTTGGGTTAATGAACACCTTAAAGTGAAGTTTTGGGAGGATTTAGAAGGTTTATTACATGATATACTTCAAGAAGATAATATTTTTCTAAGAGGTGATCTAAATGGACATGTACGGAGCGTAGCAAAGGGTTTTGAGAGCATGCATGAGAGGTATGGTCTTTGAGAGGTAAATACATAAGGTAAATCCATTATGGAGGTTTTGTCAGCTTTTGATCTTATTATAGCTAATATTTGCTTTCGGAAAATATATGAGCATCTTATTATATCAAAGAGAGGGTGACATGTTCTAAGATATATTTCTTAATTATTAGAAAGTCAGATATGAAGATTTGCCTGGACTGTAAAATTATACCGAAAGAGGGCTTGACTACCCAACATAGAGTATTAGTTATAGATGTAAGAGTTAACAGGAAAGCGAAGAGAAGAAATTACATGGGAGTTCCACGGATCCAGTGGTTGCATTTGAAAGGTTAAAAATAAGGGTACTCCCAACACAATATCTTAGAGGGAGAGTTCAAACAACCTCAAGAAAATGTAGATAATATGTGGAACAAGATGATCCAAGAGATTATAAAAGTAAATAAAGAGACGTTGAGAGAATCAAGAGGTTTTGAACCTAGGGGTAAAGAATAGTGGTGGTGGAATAAAAATTAGATTAAAGTTAGATAAAAAATGAATATTTTAAAGAATGGCCCAGATGCAAAAAAGTTGAAAGTTGGAAAAAGTATAAGAAAGTTAAGAAAGATACCAAGAAGGCGGTTAGTGAAGCAAGAATCTTATATTTTGACGGTTTATACCAATCTTTAGGAATCAAGGAGGAAAAAATCTATACCTAGGTTTGCTAAGGTAAGATAAAGAAAGACAAGAGATTTGAATCAAGTGAAGTGTGTTAAAAGATTAAGAAACAAAAGTCTTTATCTAAAAAAGGATATAAAAGATACGTGGATGACTTATTTTTACAATATATTTAATGAATGATATGTCGCTAGAAACTAACACATTTGATATTAGAGAAGAAAAGCGAAACTATAATTACTATTGTCGGATTCAAAAACAAGAAATAAAAGAATTTTGGAAAGGATGAGTAACAGTAAGGAAGTTGTTCAAGACAACATACCTATTGAAATGTGAAAAGTTCTTGGAGATATAGGCATTGAATGTTTCATCAAACTCTTTAATGAAATTATGAGCTCAAAGTAAATGTCGGATGAATGGAGAAGAAGCATTTGAATTCCAATCTATAAGAAGAATGGGGAAGTACAAAATTGTACAAATTATATGGAGATTAAACTTACGAGGCATACTATGAATTTATGGGAAAGAGTGATTAAAAGAAGACTATAAAAGATACTCAAGTTACTGATTATCAATTTGGTTTTATGTCTGGGAGTTCAACCATGGAAGCGATCTATCTGCTACGATGTGTGATGGAAGAATATCGGATGAATAACAATACTTGCACTTAATTTTCATTGACTTGGAGAAGGCGTATGATATAGTTCCTAGAGATATTTAAAAAAAATCCCTAAAGAAGAAAGGGGATAGGATTACAAATATTTGAGGTATTCAAGGTAAGTATGAAGGAGTATCGCTAATGTGAAGACGTATGATGGAGAGACTAATGATTTCCCTATTATAATAGGATTGTACCAAGGTTCAATCCTAATCCCCTACCTTTTTACTTTAATTTTGGATAAACTCATTAAACATGTGAAGAACTAGCACAAACGTGTATGCATTTTGCATAAGGGTGTAATCAGTTTGGTTCGGACCAGTTTTTGGTAAAAAAAATGGTCTGAACCGATGATATATCCATAGGTTTGGTTAAGTTTTTAACATTTTTCAGAAATGAAATCGAACCAAACTAATCAGTTTGGTTTGGTTCGGTTGACCGGTTTATAATGTTTTTTTCAAACATTACATTCATAAGCGTATTCTCCACTATCGTGTTTTTCGGTGTATTTTATGGTATTATATTTTGAAATAATACATTTTATGTAACCTATTTCATGCTCTATTTTTTTAAACAAATTAGAAGTTGCTCTTAATCCATACGAAACTTTGACATTATTTCCATGGTGTCATGAAATTATTTCACTATCAAATATAAAAGTTGACACTTGGCATCAGAAGGTTGGGAAGGAATTTGAAATCTTAATAAATAGAACATAACAAAACATACATCAAGTAATAAGTTTCACACCTCAAACACACATCAAAACTATTTTGTAACAAGACTAGAAGAAATTTTGTTGAAGAAGAAGAAACAACAAAAAGGTAAAAAAATGAAAATTAACAAAGAGAACTTGAACACCAAGAAGGAGATCATAACATATTAGAACAACAGCAGAGAGAGCAACAATTATGGCGGACAGCGAGAGCAGCAGTTCAGGGAACACAAGCTTTTGTGACTTATGGTTTCTACTTTCTATGTTTTGGAGTTTGGTTCTAGATGCGTGTTTTATTAAAAGGAATGAAGTGTGAGCAAAGATGGAGAATTGTTGGACCAATACAAAATTTGGGCTTAATGAGGGATGAAATTAAAGATTTAGAGCGTAATTATATTCATTGGTTCGGTTCATCGATTTGGCAGTTCCTAAAAACTAAAACCGAGAACCAAACCAAACCACATTGGTTTTCATTGGTTTGGTATGGTTTGAACTGTCGATTTAATTGGGTTTTTTATCCGCTTACTCCCCTAATTTTGTAGATAATATAGTATTACTTGGAGACTCGAAGGAGGATTTGAATGAGAGGTTGGAGACTTGAAAAGGAGCCTTAAATCATATGGCTTTCACCTAATTAGAGGTAAGAAAGGGTATATGGAATGTAATTTCAATAAAAGATGAAGTATTTCTAACCTAGAGATGAAAATTGGAGATCATATCATCCCATAAGTCACGCGGTTTAAAAATATTTGGTTCGTAATACAAAAATGATGGAGAAATATAAGAGGGTGTAAACCATTGAATTTAATTTGGAGGTGTTTGAAATGGAGGAGGTTCTCGTGGGTTTTATGTGACACAAAAGTACTACCCAAGCTGAAGGGAAAATTTTATCTAATAGTGGTTAAACCCGCTATGTTGTACAAGATAAAATGTTAGACAAAAAAGAATGAACATGTGAATAAAGTAAGTGTAGTGGATATGAGGATGTTGCATTGGATGTGTGGTAAGACTATAAGAGATAATATTAAAAATGGAAATATTAGAAAACATGTTGGGGTAGCAGCTATAATAAAAAAGATGGTGGAAAATAGACTTAGGTTATTTTGAAATATAGACTTAAGCAAGATTCTATTGTAAATTAGATGGAAAACAATCAAACAACTAGAGATAGAGCAAGACCTATAAAAAATATAAGATAAAGTATTAAGAAAGATATCGAGATTAACAAATTGGATAGAAAGATAGTGTTAGATAAAATATTATGGCGGAATTTGATCTAGGTAGCCAACCTCACTTAACGAGATAAGGGTTAGTGGTTTTATGGTTGTTGTAGTCATGGTGACCACGACCAGCTATGATGTTTCGTGAATTCTTGTTGATGAGGGGAGTTCATGTTACATCATATATGCAAAGTTGTTCACCAATTTATCTTGAAAAAATAAAGTTTAGTACCATACATGGGGACATATTTACAAGGCTCCAACAGTTCAGTATTCTGCTCTTGGGTATTCATAGAATTAGTAGAAACCTTTGGCTAAGGATTGAAAATTAAATCATAGAAATTTAATTCAGGATTTTTCTATACAAGACTGTCTAAAAGTGAATTTTAGGGAGGTCAATCCTGGCATCCATAGGAGCAGTATCATCTAATGTCCATCTTAAAATAAAATACCATATTGTTAGAGATGAAATTGTGACTTTATGTGTAGACATAATGGGAGCCAAACATTATCATTGATATTTATAGAAAAAGCTATACATGACTTTCATACTTGGAAAATGAAAGGAGAATGTGGTAAACTCCTCTAGACACCGCCTCCTAGGCATCAATGTCGGAGACTTTAACGCACGTCTATAGGAAGCCATATCCAAAGACAAGAAATGCCTAGAGAGACCTCTATTTGTCGATGTTAGGATGAGGATTCAAATACCAATCCCATATAGAGATTCATACCCATCCAACTCGACTATAACCTAGCATACACCATAAAAATTGGTGTAAACCTCCCTAATTTTATGGAGAAGGAACTCATCAAGTGCCTCAAGGCCAAAGTAGACATGTTCACATACTCCCCTAAGGATATGTTAGTCATTGACCCCAATATGGAATGCCATCAACTCAACATCAATCCTTATGAAATATACATTTCCTAGAGAAAATGCCATCAATCACTAGATAAAGGATGAGGTCAACAAGAATATTATGAATGGTCTGTTTCAAGTAAACTTCATCTCAAAACTAAACTACACATAGTAGTTATCAAATGTTGTGTGTGTCAATAAAGCAAAAAAAACTATACACAACTGGTTATTATGCCCCCTCCTCAAATGCTTAGAGCATGAAGAAGAAACATACACCCTAGGTGAAGTCACAAGGTTATTCCCGTATAATTAATTGGGGGAGAGACTCTAGCCATTACAGTCTTCAGAGTAGGCTAATACTAGTCCACCATGGTCAAGGACCCCAAAAAGTACCTGGAAAACGATACTGACATAGGTCGCCTCTTCTTATAATCACACCCATATTGAAAATTTTCATATACGCCCATCAAGAATAATGTGGTTGAGATGAGTGACCCCTTAAGTGGTCAAACACAAATTCGTTGAAGGGTAATGTGACTCGTATCCATGAGAACAAACAATCATACATAGAGAGACAACATAACCCATAATAGCTACTAGTTATAATGTCTTCTCGGATGATACTTACCTACTAGAAGGAGGACTGCCAAGCATATTAGCATCCAATTCAAACATGCCCTCAGTGTAATAGAAAGATCAGCATCCCAAGATTTCACTATCCACCAAGAAATAGTCTTCAACATTAGCAGGGAGTTATGACGACAATTTTCCTATTTTCTCATCATTGTTCAAAGACAAAAAAAAAATGAATATAGTGAGTCTTACATCTAGCCTATTCCTCCAACCACCGTGTTACGTTCTCAACGCTAACTGGACGGTTGAAATTATGCTATAGGCCCTGACCTGGTTCAAGTTAATAGGGGTGGAATAAAACTCTCAATCACTAACTAGGATTAAGGTCAGCCATTTATGTTTTACTGGTGTAAGCTACATCATTAAGTTCTAAATAAGAGATTTCTATGAATGAGTATCATGGGTTATCCATATTAAAAATTAGAAAAAATAAAAAAAAATAAAAAGGGAGTAAAATGGAAGTACCTTAAGTTTAAAGCAGTTTGATTGAAGAAATCAAGTGAAGAAGAAATCAATCGAACAAGCGGTTTGAATTTAGAAGCCTCCACCAACAAAGAGGACACAAGCAGAAAACTTTTCTGAATAAGACCCTTAAGCAAAGAAGAATGCGAAAAGTATGAATGAGGTAGAATTTTCTGATTTATACGCGAAGTAACAACTAGAGTCAACGACTGCAATCCATTGAAAGTTCAAAGAAGACATCCAATGGCCCAGATCAAATCTCAAAAGAGTAACAACACTTGCGTGTGCCTAGACATGTCATCTTCCTCCCTACGTGTGTGGGGACACTTGAAAATCCTCACCGTAAGAAAACGTTTCGTCAATTTTGCACGTATTTCATGCCCATGTTCCCCATGATAACTGCTTCCATTTGGCAAGGAGTCTCCACTCAATAGATGGTATCACCACTGCTCCGACTTCTATTTCTGACTCATATGCTCTAATGTCAACAATCCTCGATTCATAGCTAACAACAAGAACTTCGGTGACAACAGCTCAAGGCATTACCCACGGCCCACAAGACCAGCCAATCCACATAGGCTCATCCTTTTCAAGGGTTCATCACACTCCCACATAGGTGGACCTACCACACGCATCATTGCACAAGGAGTACACCTCCCTTTCACTTTGTGACATTAGTTCATCATCCAACGACCATTCGTGCTTCACGCCAGACAAGATGGCAACAATTACAACAGTCTCTGATATATAAGTGTGGTGTTAAATCACACTTAAATACGATTCATTTCATATTTGGAAAGTTTCATCTTAATCTCTTATTGTGCATCAAAAGTTTGACTTTTTTTTTTCATACACCTTATATATCCACTATATTTTATTATTTGATTGAAAATTATAGCTAATGCAGTTGCAACTAACTACATATTAATAATTGATTTAAAAGTTGATCTATCTCTCGAATCTCCCACTCAAATTTATACACCTAGAATCAAAGGTTCATATCAATTTGACAAAGAAACAGTAGCAATATTCTAGCTGATTTCATTCTTTAGCAGATAACACTGTTGCCTCTATTATGAGCACTAGATGTTGAATATAGACGAGACAAGTGGGACCATACAACATGTTCATGAAACATTGAACTTTGAAATTTGGCATAAAATGAATATCAAATCACTAACCAAGAAACAACTATGTAGGCCCTTTCCTCCACAAACGTGTCTCTTTCCATCAATATTTTTGGTACATTTACATAAAAATTAAGTATAATATATATTCAATTAATTTGATGTTTATATCCATCTCACCCAAATTCATACTATATGACTAGCAATAAAGTTTATAAATTGTCTAACCCTAATTTGGTGACATGATTAGCAAGAAGCTTCTATTGACTACTAAAGTGTACGTTTGTTACTTTTTCCATGTGAAAATTCTTCTTGCACGCCTCACATTTGTGAATATTAATATTCCAAGTGTCCAATAAATTAGTGATATAGGATCAAATATAATCATATGATAAAGATTGTCTTTACATTTAAGTCATATTTATTCTTTCACTTTTTTCGATTATTACTTGGTTGCCGGAGATTCTATATGTAGTAAAATAATTCACTAGTTCATTATTTTTAATAAAGTTACTAGGTTCCCAGAAAAAAATTAGATGCTTGCAAGTCTTACATTTTTAGGACTTTTTTTTATTATTTTAATTAAAATTAGACTAATATATATCAGAGTATCGTACTATATTAAGATAATATATTTATTTTTTATTGATGAGGTTTTGTCCTATTTGTCGTAAGGCGTATTTGGATACATTTGAAGAACACATGATTCATTGTAAGGAGTTCTCAGACTTCAAATACCAACATGCCTTTGTTAAGAATGTCCTTTTTGATATATTTCGGCACGCCGAAGTATTTGCGGAGAAAGAGGCGCCTATTGAATTCTTGACTGACCCACATAAAGGGAGATCAACACTTAGGCCAGTAGATGTTCTGGTTTACAGATGGGTAGGAGGGAAAGATGCTTGTGTGGACTTGACTGGAGTTTTTCTACTGGTGGTTTTACTGTGAGACAAACAACTCTCAAAGTAGCTACAAGTAACGTGGTCAAACATGAAAAAGCGTGTTCCGAAAATTAACATACCTTCATACTATTTGTCTTTGATATTTTTGGTTTCTTAACACCAAAAGCAGTTGATCTTTTACAAAGAGTACAAAGACTTATGAGTAACAATGGTGTATCTTTAAGATTTATGAATGTAGCTTTCAAAAGGATTGATTTTACCATTTTAAAAAGATTAGCTTTATTATATTGATAAAGTATGAATCGTTCATAAGTGAAATGGTAATAAATTTTCAGATAGAAGAATGAAAATGTTAGACTTTGTTAGTTTTTTTTTTTTTGTAAGAAAGAATATATAAATGGGAGAACTAAGGGTTCTCCAGCCTGTTTACACAAGAGAACGGGAAAACTCCGACAAAAAGAAAGAGATTACCGACCAATTGGAATTACGATAAAAATAGCAAAGGATATTTGTTAATTTCGTAAAATCTAGAATTGGGATTAGTAATTTCTCCTATAAACATTCACTTCCAAACCAAATTTTTTACATTCCATACCGTATTAACAACATTCCACCCATCATTTCGAAAGCAAATCTCATTCTGCAATAGCCAAATAGACCATGTTGTTGCTAGCCAAACAACTCCTAATTTGCCCTCCCTAACCTTCTTTCCTTTGCAAAACAAGTATCAATCCATAAAATTCGATAAGCATTCTTCCTCTATACCAACCGGTTTACCGACCCAAAAAGATATAGCATTCCAAATAATTTTCACCACATTGCAATAGAAAAAAGAATAATCCTTAATCTCATCATCTAACCCACAATGCACACTTTAAATAGTTCAAAGGAAAGGCAATACCTCTAATCTTTAAGAGATCCTTTGTTGGAAGTCTATTAAGGAAAGGTCTCCAACCAAAGGCCTTGATCTTTAAAGAAACATCCAACTTCCAAACTTTGTCCAACACGTCATCATACCTATTGCAAGGGTGATCGATCACCATTTCTACTTAATTTCGTCATAAATTCGGCATAAGATCGTTATACTTGGTAACACTTTGTGGTTGTTTTTAAGTGTTTTTCTTTGATTCATCTAGTTCTAGTTATTTTGTATGCATTTTGTTTTTGTCCCATTTATCTTTGTCTATTAGGTGCTTTTGATCTCTCTACTTGGTGGTTGTAGGTTAATTCTGGATCAGATGGAAATTTCACAAGTGTTGGTGTAAAAGAAGCTGAAAATCGTGACAAGCGTGTAGTATTTTGATCATAACTGGAGCTTCGTAACTCGGAATGATGCGATTCCGGTGGCAAAATTTTGCTAACGAAAAGGGCTACAACTTTGATGTTGAAGTCAAATCCAAATTATGAAGTCAGAGGCCGACACGGTCAGACCGTAAGACTAGGGATACCGTAAGGTTATTTAGAAATTCTTGATTAATCAAAGATTTGGTTTTCTCCTATATCTCTAAGGACTTAGGTAATAGGATTATAAACCAAAAGGTTTTCACTAAGGACTTAGGGAAACATCCTTAAGAATAAATAATTGAATTTCATGAACTTGTTAAAGAGATCTTAATCCAGAGGAGTTATAGAGTAAATCACACACCTTACCTTGGCATTATTCTCATATTATAAAAAGCTTAACTTTAATTTCAGTTTATTTGTTTTATTTCAACTTATTTCATTGATAAGCAAAAACTCCCCTATGCTCTTTTGTTTAATTGACTCATTATAATAACTTATATTTCCTACGCAATCCTCGAGATCGATACTTGGTTTTTACCCTTTTATTACTACATCGTAAAAATAGTACACTTGTTATTTTTTCGATCAAGTTTTTGGCGCCGTTGCCGGGGATTACCAAAATATAAGTCTTTAATTAGTCAATTAAAATTTTATTGCTCTGCAATTCAAATTTTATTTCTTCTAATTGTATTTTGTTTATTTATTTATTTTTATTATTTTTTTACTCCAAACTAATCATTGTCTAATCTTGTATGTGAGGTAAGGCCTTAGCTGAACTTCTTTTTGACGCAGAACCAGAAAGATCATTGCAAGCACAACTCCGAGAAGTTAAGCGGAAAAGACTGGCATCGAAAGAAGAATCAACTATAGTTTCATAATCGGAAGACGAAGAAGTACTATCTATTCCGTCCGAGCAGTCAGATTCTGAGTCTGAAACTATGGCAGCTGATCCACATCCTCCAGAGAGACTTTTAGGTGATTATGGGAGGGCTAATGCACCGCTTGGAAGAATGACCATAGTAAATCAACCGGTTAACGTGGCACACTTCCAACTACATCCTTCCACTATCCGCCAGTTAGAAAGCAAGCCCTTTGCTGGAAGAATCAACGAAGATGCAAATAAGCATCTACAGAGATTCCTCACCACAACAACATCATTAAAGATAGAAGGCCATTCTGAAGAAGCCAAGAGACTCGTGATGTTCCCATTCACTTTATCCGAAGATGCGGAAGAGTGGTTTTACTCACTTCCAGCTGGAAGTATCACAACATGGCAACAGATGGAAACTGCTTTCCTTAATGAGTACTTCCCTGCTTCAGTCTTCATTCGAAAAAGATATGATATTGTAAATTTCAAGCAGAAAGAAGGGGAATCGCTGGGAGATGCATATAAAAGGTTCAAGAGGTGTTTGGTTGCATGTCCTACTCATAACATGGATCCAACCGAGCAAATGCAGACTTTTGTTAATGGTCTGCGAGTCAAGACAAAACATCTTATAGACACTACTGCCGGTGGCTCAACTAATTTTTCAACAGCCACTGGTATCAAGAGGATCATAGAAGCTATTGCCGCTAACGAGCACATTGAGTTATATGATCGTGCAATGAGCCAACTAGAAGGTAAGATTGATTTAAAGCTCGCAGATCAAGTGGTTAAAATGGAGGAACAAATTGGGGCTGAAGTAGAAAGAAGATTAAAGAAGATGAATATTGGTGAACAGAAAGTAGCACAGGTTGAGCCAGTCACCTCAGTTTTGTGTGAAATATGTGGTGGACCGCATTTTGCTATGCATTGTGTGGCAATGCAAGAATAGGTTGAACAGATTCATATGTTGAGGCAAAATAATCCATACGCCAATACATATAATCCAGGTTGGAAAAATCATCCTAATTTCGCATGGAAGGACCAACAAGGAAACTTCCAAAAGCAAGGACCAAACCAATATCAAACTCAAGGTCAACAACAATTATAACAACAAGGCCCTCAGAAGGCGGAATGGGAAGTAGCTATCGAGAGATTGGCTGGACAATGCTCTCAGTTTCAAGAAGAGACAAGAACCAACCTCAGGAACACCACAGCTTCAATCAAAAATCTGGAAGTTCAAGTGGGTCAAATAGCACATCATCTCACTCTACAGGCACAAGGTACCCTTCCGAGCTCAACTGTGAAAAATCCGAAAGACCAAGAGAAGATTAATGCTGTTACAACAAGGAGTAAGAAAGTGTTAGAATCGCAAAAAGAAAAAGAGGAAATCGATGACCCCATGGTGATAGAGGTGGATTTGGAAATAAGAGAAAAGCAGAAAGAGCCAGAAGTTGTGATACCACCGGTTAAACCATTTGAAGAAAAAAATAAGAAAGATGCGGAACCGGTGATCAAACTACCTTTCCCTTCCAGAGTGACAAAGAAGGATTCGAAAGAGAAAGACTTTAGGAAGTTTACCGCCATGTTTAAAAAGTTAGAGGTGAATCTACCTTTCTTTGAAGCACTTGAGCACATGCCTTTGTATAAGAAATTTATGAAGGAGGTGTTGGCGAAAAAGAGATCACTAGGAGGAGAACCAAAAATTGCAACCGAGAAGTGTGGCATAGTCTCGTCAGCAAGAAAAATCCCAATAAAGAGGAAAGACCCTGGGGCAGTGGCGATACCATGCACTATCAAGAATATAGCATTTAAAAAGGTACTCCTCGATTCTGGGTCTAGTGTGAGTTTAATGCCTTTGTCCATTTTCAAAAAGCTTGAATTAGAAAAGATTAGTGAAAGTAAGACACAGTTAAGGTTCGCCGATCACACCGTTAAGAAATCCTATGGGGTAGCTGAAGATGTACTAGTGGAAGTTGATAAGTTTGTATTCCCTGTTGACTTCCACATCATGGACATTCCGGAAGACGAAGAAACTCCTATTCTTCTTGGGAGACCATTTTTGTCGACAGGCCGCTGCAACTTCGACATTGAAAAAGGGACACTAACACTGAAATCATTTGATGAAGAAGTGACCTTGAAGATGTTAGGAGTTAAGAAACATAAGACAGGTGTAAATGATCAAACTTCTGTTGATATGGAGGAAAGTGAGGAAAAATACAAAATACCTAAACAGCTCCAAGAAAATGTTTCAAGCATAGCCTCTCGGGTGGAACCAACCTATGTGGCTATCAAAAATCCTAGGAAGGATAAGGAAGTCAAGAAGAATGTGGGAAGTGAATTGAAGAGAAAAGTTGTCCATGCTTTTCATCTTCATGAGTTCGTGGTTGCGGAAGTGGCAAGCAACAAGGTTTGGAAAAGGAAATACGCTCCATAATAAAGGGTAATGGACCGTCGAGCCATGCGACGTTAAATGAAGCGCTCTATGGGAGGCAACCCACGGTTTTAATAATTAATTTCTCTGTTTGTTTGTTTTATTTTCAGGAAATAAAAGAGGGCATCTCTAGTGAAAGCTCAGAAGTGGTCATTGGAGTGCAATACCCTCTGTAAGTAACCTCTTCAAGGCTTGTTCTAAAACATTGAGGCCAATGTTTAGTTCAAGTGTGGGAGGGGTTCCTTTCATTTGCTTTTAGTTGTTTTCCATTTTTGTTTTTGTTGGTGTGTTGTGTTATAGATTGAGTGATGGATGCCGAATGAATGATGATTGGTAGTTAGTGGATGAAAGGTGCAACCTGAACTTAATCTCTCGAGGTACTTTTGAAGTGGACATAGCCGAAAGTGTCAGACGCAACTTGAAGAACTGGACTGAGAAGGTAAGTGGTGAAATCGAGCCGGAAAGGAAAGTCACATGACATAAAGGGTGTGTTGAAGCTGCAAACTTAGCCTACATGGTGAGGAACATAAAAAGCCAAACACATGTAAAGATCATCATGAGAGTGAAATCAGGTATGACTTTATCTCCCTAATTTTGCGTTTGTCCTACCGACACAGTACAAATATGAAATCACACACTGAGGCACTTGTTTGTTCTCCCCAGAGCCTTTCCGTCCTTCATTTATTTTCATTTTATCCCTCGTTAAACCCGTTGAGCCATTCCCCCTTATTTGTTTAAACCCACACATGTCATCCTTAACCATAATTCTATCATTTTTGTTTGGCACTTGTGTAATTATTGTTTCTTTTGAACTTGTGTGAAATTGTAAGTTTGGGGTGGTGCTTAAGAAAATAAAGGGCAAGTGTGATATGAAAAAAAAAAAGAGATAAGAAAAATGTGTAAAGCACAAGAAAAAAAAGAAAAAATAGTTTGAAACACTTGCCTAAAAAGATTTGAAAGACTCGAACGATGTTGATTACCCGGTAATTAGGTAAAAAGGAGAGTCTAAGAAGAAACCCCCTCACACAAAACCGAACACAAAGACAAGAAAAATAACATAAGTGCTAGTTCATAAACCATTTGCATATCAATCTCTTGTTTATCCTTCCTTCCACCTCAGCCCCGTTACAACCTAAAAAGTCCTCAAAAGTGTGTGAATTCTTTTTGTGTAGTGAAAGTAGGATGTATGCAAAGTCAAGGGTTGATATTGCATATCGTGATGTTGAGCGAAAATCGCTCTAACCCCGAGAGACAATGTGAGAAGTGTAAAAAGTTTGCAGGTGAAATACACTCTGTTGTGAAGTGTGATGGACAACAACGGTCGATAAACCCAAAAACTTAATCAAGAAAGAGAAGTAAGTTGCGAAAGACATCGACTATGTTGTGGAAAAGAAAAGTTTAAGGCGACCTCGGTTTGATCTCTTGCATCACTTGAGGACAAGCCATGAGATAAGTTTGGGGTTGTGATCGGTCACCATTTCTACTTAATTTCGTCATAAATTCGGCATAAGATCGTCATACTTGGTAACACTTTATGGTTGTTTTTAAGTGTTTTTCTTTGATTCATCTAGTTCTAGTTATTTTGTGTGCATTTTGTTTTTGTGCCATTTATCTTTGTTTATTAGGTGCTTTTGATCTCTCTACTTGGTGGTTGTAGGTTAATTCTGGATCAGATGGAAATTTCACAAGTGTTGGTGTAAAAGAAGCTGAAAATCGTGACAAGCGTGTAGTATTTTGATCATAACTGGAGCTTCGTAACTCGGAATGATGCGATTCCGGTGGCAAAATTTTGCTAACGAAAAAGGATACAACTTTGATGTTGAAGTCAAATCCAAATTATGAAGTCAGAGGCCGACACGGTCAGACCGTGTCAGATGACACGGTCGTGTCCAACCTGCTGAAGAATTCTCCCCAAAAGTGGCAGAAGCTGACACGGTCAGCCCGAGTCAAGTGACACGGCCGTGTCAGCCTGTGCGGACAGAAATTCTGTATTTTTTATGTTGTGATACTTTTAAAGTCCCGGGGGCATTTTTGGTATTCTGGCTGGGATCTGAAAACCTAGAGAATTTAAAAGTGATTTGAGAGACAAGGAGAAGGCACTTTTTGAGATCGTACGATAGAATTCCAGAGAAGAGAAAGATAGCTTCATCAAGGGTTTGGAAGACGAAGAGATTCAACGGTGGACAACATTGAAGATCAGAGTTTTCATTAATCTTTGTAATGTCTAAACTCTTTAAATTGTGTTTCTTGAATATTATGAGAGGCTAAACCCCCCAATGCTAGGGGGTGTCCCTGATTTGATTTGTAATGACTCTGAATATCGTATTGCTTTAATTCTATGATCGTATTATGCAATTTGATTGTTTAATGTTTTTATGCTTTCTTTGTCGGCAAAACAAGGATTGATCTCCGGTTAACAATCTGTAGGACTACGGTTGTTAAGGCTTTTAGACAATTAAATCTTGTAGTTATCACCTAGGACTAGGGTGAAGGATAGAAAAACACTTAGAAAGGGGGGGGGGGATTGAATAAGTGTGACTTTAAATCTTGGACGATAAAAATAAATTGCACAATTATTTTTATCCTGGTTCGCTGTTAACGAAGCTACTCCAGTCCACCCCCGCAGAGATGATTTACCTCAACTGAGGATTTAATCCACTAATCGCACGGATTACAATGGTTTTCCACTTAGCCGCAACTAAGTCTTCCAGAGTCTTCTGATCACAACCTGATCACTCCAGGAACAACTGCTTAGTTCACTCCTAAGACTTTTTCTAGAGTCTACTGATCAACACGATCACTCTAGGCTTAGTTCACTCCTAAGACTTTCTGCTCAGCCAACTGCCAAGACTTCCTGCTCAGCCAACTGCTAAGACTTCCTGCTCAGCCAACTGCTAAGACTTCCTAGAGTATACTGATCAACTGATCACTCTAGTTCCTTACAACTTAATGTAATCTATTCAAGAGTTTACAAATGCTTCTTAAAAGCGATAATCACAACTGTGATATTTCTCTTACAATTTAAGCTTAATCTCACTAAGATATTACAACAGCAATGTAGTGAGCTTTGATGAAGATGAAGATTCTGAGTTTTGATTTGAACAGAGTTTCAGCAAGTTAATTTGAATTGTATTGGTGCGAAAATCGTTAACCTTGCTTCTCATCAGAACTTCATATTTATAGGCGTTGAGAAGATGACCGTTGAATGCATTTAATGCTTTGCGTGTTCCGTACAGCTTTGCATTTAATGTTATACGCTTTTGTCAACTACCTCGAGCCTTGTTCACGCTGTGTCTACTGACGTAGCCTTTAGTAGCTTTAACGTTCCTTTTGTCAGTCAGCGTAGTCTGCCACGTGTACTTCCTTCTGATCTGATGTTTGTGAATACGACGTTTGAATATCATCAGAGTCAAACAGCTTGGTGCATAGCATCTTCTGATCTTCTGACCTTGAAGTGCTTCTGAGCGTGATACCATCTTCTGATCTTCAGTGCTTCTGATCTCATGTTCTTCTGATGCTTCCATAGACCCATGTTCTGATTCTGCTTCGACCATCTTCTGATGTCTTGCCAGACCATGTTCTGATGTTGCATGCTGAACCATTTGAGACACATCTTCTGAGCGCTGAATTATGCGTACTCTTTATATATTTCCTGAAAGGGAAATTGCATTGGATTAGAGTACCATATTATCTTAAGCAAAATTCATATTATTGTTATCATCAAAACTAAGATAATTGATAAGAACAAATCTTGTTCTAACAATCTCCCCCTTTTTGATGATGACAAAAACATATATAAATGATATGAATTTGCGATCAGAAAGAGTAGACGGCAAAAGACAAATTACACAGCTATAGCATAAGCATATGAATATGTCTCCCCCTGAGATTAACAATCTCCCCCTGAGATAAATAATCTCCCCCTGAAATAAATACTCGAAGAACTTTAATAAAAGACTTCCCTGATTATTTCGGTAGAGACGATCATATAAGCTTCTGCCTTCAGAGAATTCATAGCTTCTGACTTCTGCTTCCATTGGACAGCTTCAGAACTTGAATTTCTTTGATCTTCAGAACATTCACAGCTTCTGACTTCTGCTTCCATTCAGGACAGCTTCAGAACTTGAATTTCTTTGATCTTCAGAACATTCACAGCTTCTGACTTCTGCTTCCATTCAGGACAGCTTCAGAACTTGAATTTCTGGATCTTTTAGAACATTCACATCTTCTGATTTCTGCTTCCCTCGGATAGCTTCAGAACTTTGAATGTCTACCAACATCACTTCATGCTAGATTTGTATCAGAACATTGTTGAATGTACCAGAGCATCATCTGAGCATCTCTACATCCTGAAATGTTACAGAACAAAAACTAAACGACAAAAGTCAGCATGAACGAGTTAGAACATAAAATGTATATTCAAATACATGATATGTATCAGAGCCAAATGTATCAGAGCATTTAGGCTAAAAACATGTATCAGAGCAAATAATGTATCAGAGCCATAACATTATATGTATCAGAGCAAATAGAATTTTGTCAGAACAGGATAGACAATGAAATTCAAATTCTATTATCAGTGCTTCTGATTCATTCTTCTTTCTTGCTTCTGATCTCTGAAGCTTGACAGCACTCAGCTTGCTTCAGTTTCCATGGTTTTGCTTCTAGTGTTTGCTTTGAAGATTCACTTCACTTCTCTGTACCTGCAAAACACTTAAACCATATAGAACTTGCAGTTCTTGTTAGTGAATGTGTGGGAGCCTTTACCCAGCAACTGATAGATTTAATCAAATCATTTATCATTTATCTTCTCCCCCTTTTTGTCATAACATCAAAAAGAATATTTAAAAAGATTCAGATGTATAAAATGACAAAAGAAAACATTTACTGGAATGTAAAACACAAGGAAACTTTTCATTGATAATCAAAAGATATTACAAAGGGTTCCTATGTTTAACAAGATGAGAAACATTCCTAGCAAATACAAAACAAGCAGAAGCAGCAAGGAAAAGAAAACTACAAAGTAGAATTTCCAAAGAGGAAATGACTACAAAAATTAAAAAATACAACAATCGGTCAAGAAACTCAACATAGAAGTTGAGTATATCTTCCCACAACTCAAGAAAGTCTTCTGTCTTTGGATGAAAGTTGATAACAACATCAAAGAAGGATCTGACTTGAGAGGTATTAGAAGAGCCATCCCGAGATGCACAGAGATCTGTCGCCTTTGAGTCATGGAGCCTCAACAGGCTTAGGGTGAAACGCTAGGTTTTGAGAGAAGAAAAAAAAACGAGAGAGAGAGAGAGAGAAAAAAAAACTTTAAGAGGAAAACAAAGAGATAGGAAACCGAAAACCATTTTGAAGAGAATTTAAAGGAAAATAAAATGAAACGAATGATGAAAAGCATTTAATGTTACGTGACGTGAGGAGAGATAATAAAGACAAATGAAGTGACTAGCACAGTTACCTATGGTCGGCGTCCCTTCAACTGCACGCGCGCATATCCATGAATAGTAACGACAGGTTTACCATCCCGAGATAAAGCGTAACAGCTGTTTTGCTTTAAAAGAGGTTCTGAATCAACTTAGACAATGAAACGTTAGTAATAACCGAATCATAATTTCTAAAAGAATTCAATCAGAACTTCTGATTAAAAAAAAATGTTCCACATTCATTTCAGAAGATACTCATACATGAGAACTTCTCATCTTCTCATTCTGGGCATAAATCCATACTGATGTTCTTCAGAATGAACTTAAACCTATCTTCAGCTAGGGGTTTTGTAAAGATATCAGCCCATTGATGGTCTGTATCAACAAAGTTTAAAGATATAACACCCTTCTGAACATAGTCCCTTATGAAATGATGTTTTATCTCAATATGTTTAGCTTTTGAATGAAGAATAGGATTCTTAGATAAACATATAGCAGAAGTATTATCACAGAATATAGGAATGTTACTCTCAAATATCTGATAATCTTCTAACTGACTTTTCATCCAGAGCATCTGTGTACTACAACCAGCAGCTGCGACATATTCTGCTTCTGTGGTTGATAGAGCAATGGTTGCTTGCTTCTTGCTGTACCAGGAGATTAAGTGACTTCCAAGAAATTGGCAACTTCCTGAAGTACTTTTTCTTTCAATTCTGTCTCCAGCATAATCAGCATCGCAGAATCCTACTAAGTTGTATTCTTTAGATTTTCTGTAAACTAAACCAACATTAGTAGTACCTTTCAGATACCTTAGAATTCTCTTAACAGCAGTTAAATGAGATTCTCTAGGATCTGATTGGAATCTAGCACACAAACAAACACTGAACAGAATGTCAGGTCTAGAAGCAGTCAGATATAGAAGAGATCCAATCATACCTCTGTATAACTTCTGATCTACCTTCTTACTTACCTCATCCTTACCTAGGATGCATGTTGGATGCATAGGAGTTTTGGCTTCTTTGCAGTCCAGAAGATTAAACTTCTTCAGAAGTTCCTTCACATACTTGGTTTGGTGAACATATGTTCCTTCTGATGTTTGATTTATTTGTATTCCAAGGAAATACTTGAGTTCTCCCATCATGCTCATTTCAAACTCAGCCTGCATAGACTTAGCAAACTCCTTTCCAAGTGTAGCATTAGATGTTCCAAAAATAATATCATCCACATATATTTGACAAATTAAAATATCCTTTTCAAAGGTTTTACAGAAGAGAGTAGTGTCCACTTTTCCTCTAGTGAAACCATTATCTAGAAGGAAAGAACTTAAGCGTTCATACCAAGCTCTGGGAGCCTGTTTCAATCCATACAATGATTTCTTTAGTTTAAAAACATGATTAGGAGACATAGAGTCTTCAAAACCAGGAGGTTGATGGACATAAACTTCTTCATCTATATAACCATTTAAGAAGGCACTCTTAACATCCATCTGATAGAGAGTGATGTTATGTTGAGTGGCAAAAGAAATTAATAGACGAATAGACTCTAACCTGGCCACTGGTGCAAAGGTTTCTGTGTAGTCAATCCCTTCTTGCTGACTATAACCCTGAGCCACCAGTCTGGCTTTGTTCCTTACCACTTCGCCTTTCTCACTGAGCTTGTTTCTGAAGACCCATTTTGTACCGATTATATTGAATCCATCTGGTCTAGGAACAAGATCCCAAACATCATTCCTTGTGAACTGATTTAGTTCTTCTTGCATAGCAATTATCCAGTCTGGATCTTCTAGAGCATGATCAACAGAAGTTGGCTCGATCAAAGATACAAGACCTAATTGACAGTCTGCATTGTTCCTAAGGAATGCTCTTGTTCTGATTGGATCATCCTTCTTTCCAAGAATGACATCTTCTGAATGACCAGAGATGAGTCTGGATGATCTTCTGACAGATGGTTCTTCAGAAATGCTTAGATCCTCCAGAGAAGCTGATACTTGATCTTCTGGTTCTTTGCTTCTGAGAAGCTCTGCTTCTGATGCGTTGCTTCTTGGCTCAACAACTTCTGATATGTCAATATCACAACCTGCAAAATTATCAACTTGCTTTGGTTTTTCAGAACCAAGCTTATCATCAAACCTGATATTGATTGATTCTTCTACAACCAATGTTTCAGTATTGTATACTCTGTAGCCTTTTGAGCGTTCAGAATATCCAAGAAGGAAACACTTTTGAGCTTTGGAATCAAACTTACCAAGATGATCTTTAGTGTTCAGAATAAAGCACACACATCCAAAAGGATGGAAATATGAAATGTTGGGCTTTTTATTCTTCCACAATTCATAGGGAGTCTTATTAAGAATAGGTCTGATAGAGATTCTATTCTGAATATAACATGCAGTGTTTATTGCTTCTGCCCAGAAATGCTTAGCCATATTGGTTTCATTTATCATGGTTCTGGCCATTTCTTGAAGAGTCCTATTCTTTCGTTCTACAACCCCATTTTGCTGTGGAGTTCTAGGACAAGAGAAATCATGGGCAATACCATTTTCTTTGAAGAATTCTTCAAAGGATCTGTTCTCAAATTCACCACCATGATCACTTCTGACCTTTATGATTTTACACTCTTTTTCAGATTGAATCTGAATGCAGAAATCAAAGAACACTGAATGAGTCTCATCCTTGTGTTTCAAGAATTTTACCCATGTCCAGCGGCTATAATCATCTACGATGACTAATCCATATTTCTTTCCTCTGACAGATGCTGTTTTGACTGGGCCAAACAGATCAATGTGCAAGAGTTCTAATGGCCTTGAGGTAGAAACAACATTCTTAGACTTGAATGCAGGTTTGGAGAACTTACCCTTCTGACATGCTTCACAAAGAGCATCTGATTGGAATTTCAGATTAGGGAGTCCTCTGACAAGATTCAGTTTGTTAATCTGAGAGATCTTTCTCAAACTAGCATGACCTAATCTTCTGTGCCAGACCCACTGCTCTTCAGAAACAGACATAAGACAAGTCACCTTCTGACTCATAAGATCTTGCAGATCTGTCTTATAAATGTTGTTCTTCCTCTTGCCTGTAAATAGGATTGAGCCATCCTTCTGATTTACAGCCTTGCAAGACTCTTGATTAAAGATTATATCATAACCATTGTCACTTAATTGACTGATAGATAAAAGGTTATGTGTTAATCCTTCTACAAGAAGTACATTAGAGATGGAAGGAGAGTTACCAGATTTTATAGTTCCAGAGCCAATTATCTTGCCCTTCTGATCTCCTCCGAACTTGACTTCTCCTCCAGACTTAAGTACCAGGTCTTGGAACATAGACCTTCTTCCTGTCATGTGTCGCGAGCATCCAGAGTCCAGGTACCATGACATGTTGTGCTTTGTCCTTCTTGCAGCCAAGGATATCTGCAATAGGAATAATCTTATCCTTAGGTACCCACATTTTCTTGGGTCCTTTCTTGTTAGATTTTCTCAAGTTCTGATTGAACTTGGGTTTAACATTGTAAGCAATAGGAGGAACAGTATGATAATTCTTAATGTGAGTTTCATGATATTTCCTAGGTTGTGTCACATGCTTCTTGGTGTGTGTAATGTGAAAACTTTGTGCATGTGAAGTGTGCCTAATATCATGAGAGTGGCCATACTTGAACTGATCATACAATGGCTTGTATGTGAGTTTCATTTCATCAACAGGTTCAAGTTTGTATGGGGTTTCACCCTCATAACCAATGCCTACTCTTTTGTTTCCAGACACAGCATATATCATAGAAGCTAGCTGACTTCTGCCAATACTTCTAGATAAGAACTTTCTGAAACTTAAATCATATTCTTTCAGAATATGGTTCAGACTAGGAGTGGATTTTTCTGAATCAGAAGGAGATCCAACATTATTGGATAATTTTAAAAGTTTTTCTTTTAATTCAGAATTCTCCAACTCAAGCTTCTTTGTTTCAAATTCAAATTGCTTTTTCAGCTTTTTGTATTTGAGACTAATCTGAGACTTGAGTTCCAGAAGTTCAGTTAGACCGGAAACTAACTCATCTCTAGTAAGTTCAGAAAATACCTCTTCAGAATCTGATTCTGATATAGATTCTGATCCGTCATCTTCTGTCGCCATCAGCGCACAGTTGGCCTGCTCATCTTCTGAATCATCTTCTGACTCATCCCAGGTTGCCATAAGACCTTTCTTCTTATGAAACTTTTTCTTGGGACTTTCCTTCTGAAGATTTGGACATTCATTCTTGTAGTGTCCAGGCTCATTGCATTCATAGCACATGACCTTCTTCTTGTCAAATCTTCTTTCATCAGAAGATTCTCCACGTTCAAATTTCCTTGAACTTCTGAAGCCTCTGAACTTCCTTTGCTTGGTCTTCCAGAGTTGATTTAGCCTTCTGGAAATCATGGACAGTTCATCTTCTTCTTCAGATTCTGATTCTTCAGGATCTTCTTCTCTAGCCTGAAAAGCGTTAGTGCATTTCTTGATATTGGATTTTAATGCAATAGACTTACCTTTCTTTTGAGGCTCATTTGCGTCCAGCTCAATCTCATGGCTTCTCAAGGCACTGATAAGCTCTTCCAGAGAAACTTCATTCAGGTTCTTCGCAATCTTGAATGCAGTCACCATCGGACCCCATCTTCTGGGTAAGCTTCTGATGATCTTCTTTACATGATCAGCCTTGGTGTATCCTTTGTCAAGAACTCTCAATCCAGCAGTCAGAGTTTGAAATCTCGAAAACATCTTTTCAATGTCTTCATCATCCTCCATCTTGAAGGCTTCATACTTCTGGATTAAGGCAAGAGCTTTTGTCTCCTTGACTTGAGCATTTCCTTCATGAGTCATTTTCAAGGACTCATATATGTCATAGGCCGTTTCCCTGTTAGATATCTTCTCATACTCAGCATGAGAGATAGCATTCAGCAAAACAGTTCTACATTTATGATGATTCCTGAAAAGCTTCTTTTGATCATCATTCATTTCTTGCCTTGACAGCTTTACGCCTCTGGCATTTACAGGATGTTTGTAACCATCCATCAGAAGATCCCATAGATCACCATCTAGACCCAGAAAGTAACTTTCCAGTTTATCTTTCCAGTATTCAAAGTTTTCACCATCAAATACCGGCGGTCTAGTATAACCATTGTTACCGTTGTATTGCTCAGCAGAGCCAGATGTAGATGCAGGTGTAGGTATAGTCCTTTCACTTTCATCAACCATCTTTTAAATGAAGCGTTTTTCTCTTCCTGAATCTTTTCTAAACACGGTTAAGTGCTTGCACCTTAGAACCGGCGCTCTGATGCCAATTGAAGGATAGAAAAACACTTAGAAAGGGGGGGGATTGAATAAGTGTGACTTTAAATCTTGGACGATAAAAATAAATTGCACAATTATTTTTATCCTGGTTCGCTGTTAACGAAGCTACTCCAGTCCACCCCCGCAGAGATGATTTACCTCAACTGAGGATTTAATCCACTAATCGCACGGATTACAATGGTTTTCCACTTAGCCGCAACTAAGTCTTCCAGAGTCTTCTGATCACAACCTGATCACTCCAGGAACAACTGCTTAGTTCACTCCTAAGACTTTTTCTAGAGTCTACTGATCAACACGATCACTCTAGGCTTAGTTCACTCCTAAGACTTTCTGCTCAGCCAACTGCCAAGACTTCCTGCTCAGCCAACTGCTAAGACTTCCTGCTCAGCCAACTGCTAAGACTTCCTAGAGTATACTGATCAACTGATCACTCTAGTTCCTTACAACTTAATGTAATCTATTCAAGAGTTTACAAATGCTTCTTAAAAGCGATAATCACAACTGTGATATTTCTCTTACAATTTAAGCTTAATCTCACTAAGATATTACAACAGCAATGTAGTGAGCTTTGATGAAGATGAAGATTCTGAGTTTTGATTTGAACAGAGTTTCAGCAAGTTAATTTGAATTGTATTGGTGCGAAAATCGTTAACCTTGCTTCTCATCAGAACTTCATATTTATAGGCGTTGAGAAGATGACCGTTGAATGCATTTAATGCTTTGCGTGTTCCGTACAGCTTTGCATTTAATGTTATACGCTTTTGTCAACTACCTCGAGCCTTGTTCACGCTGTGTCTACTGACGTAGCCTTTAGTAGCTTTAACGTTCCTTTTGTCAGTCAGCGTAGTCTGCCACGTGTACTTCCTTCTGATCTGATGTTTGTGAATACGACGTTTGAATATCATCAGAGTCAAACAGCTTGGTGCATAGCATCTTCTGATCTTCTGACCTTGAAGTGCTTCTGAGCGTGATACCATCTTCTGATCTTCAGTGCTTCTGATCTCATGTTCTTCTGATGCTTCCATAGACCCATGTTCTGATTCTGCTTCGACCATCTTCTGATGTCTTGCCAGACCATGTTCTGATGTTGCATGCTGAACCATTTGAGACACATCTTCTGAGCGCTGAATTATGCGTACTCTTTATATATTTCCTGAAAGGGAAATTGCATTGGATTAGAGTACCATATTATCTTAAGCAAAATTCATATTATTGTTATCATCAAAACTAAGATAATTGATAAGAACAAATCTTGTTCTAACATAGGGATACCGTAAGGTTATTTAGAAATTCTTGATTAATCAAAGATTTGGTTTTCTCCTATATCTCTAAGGACTTAGGTAATAGGATTATAAACCAAAAGGTTTTCACTAAGGACTTAGGGAAACATCCTTAAGAATAAATAATTGAATTTCATGAACTTGCTAAAGAGATCTTAATCCAGAGGAGTTATAGAGTAAATCACACACCTTACCTTGGCATTATTTTAATATTATAAAAAGCTCAACTTTAATTTCATTTTATTTGTTTTATTTCAACTTATTTCATTGATAAGCAAAAACACCCCTATGCTATTTTGTTTAATTGACTCATTATAATAACTTATATTTCCTACGCAATCCTCGAGATCGATACTTGGTTTTTACCCTTTTATTACTACATCGTAAAAATAGTACACTTGCTATTTTTTCGATCAAAGGGCCAAAAGGATTAAGAAAAGTAGCATAAAAATCATAGCACGATGAGACCGAAAAAGCTCCTCCCGGATCCACGGACCACACAACTTTGTCAAAAATGGAACCCCCACAACAACACCTCTTAAAGACGATTCTAAAAAAGAAAGTCTCAATCGATCAACCGATGACAACATTAACGCACTTATGCCAAAATCACCCCAACTCCACTCACCATTATTCCATCCCCCCATTCTGGCCACCGAAACTTCTTTCAAACTAGAAGCAAAATAAAGTTCCGGAAATTATTCCCTCAAACTAGAGTTCTTCAACCAACGAGCTTCTCAAAAAGGAGTATTGAAACCATTCCCAATCACAAACTTACTATAAGCGACAATAGGATCCCTAAGAGAAAAGGATCCTATTTTGAGAATGTCCTTCCACCAAGATGATTGAGAAATAGAAACTCTACCACTAACTTCGCCATTATACATCTTCATAGAAATGTCTCCATAACGAGCTTTCAACAAATCATACGAAAGATTATCAAAGCCTTGCAAAATTCTCCACCTTCATTTGTTAAGGAGGGCTAAATTAAAAACCGAAATATTTTTTATTCCAAGCCCCCGTTTCTCACGGGGAAGACACACATTATTCCAAATCACCCAATGAATCTTTCTCTTACCCTCCTACCCCCCCCCCCCCCCCCATAATAAGTCTCCTTGCACACTCGTGAATTCTTTAGCTACCCTCGTCGGCATCTTATAGAAGGACATAGTAAAAATAGTAAGAGCACCAAGGATCGATTTCAAAAGGGTAATCCAAGCACCAAGATTAAGAACCCGGTTTTTCCAACCCGAAAGACGTTTCTTCATTTTATTCAATAGAGGCACCCAAGTAGAATGTTTCCTCTAGTTGGCTCCAATCGGAACCCCAAGAAAAGTGAAGTCACTAGATCCCACCTTACAAGAAAGAGCATAAGTCGCGGCTTCCATGAAATTGCTTCTAGTATTAATACCAATTAATTTGCTTTTATGATAATTAATACTGAGACCTGATACCAACTCAAAGGCTCTCAACACTGCCTTTATAGCCCACACCTGCTTCCAAGAACCTTCCCCACCAAAAGAGTCATCCGCAAATTGAAGAATGTCGACTTTGCACTTCCCATTAATGGAAAAACCACAAAATTCCCCAATTTTGATAGATTTTTTCACCAACCTCGTTAAGCCCTTTGCTACCAAGAAAAAAAGAAAAAAAGATAATGGATCTCCTTGCCTCAAACCTTTCTCCGCCACAAACTCCTTTGTTGGACTACCATTGACTAAAATAGACATTTTGCTTTGGAAAATCAAAAGATCCATCCATCTCCTCCAAACCGAGCCGAACCCCATTTTCTCCAACATGTATCTTAAGAAATTCCAATTAACCTTGTCGTAAGCCTTTTCAAAATCCACTTTGAATAAAAGACAATCCCTCTTCTCCTTCTTAGCATAATATACCACTTTGTTAGCCACCAAAACACCATCTAATAATTGTCTTCCCGGAACAAAAGCACTTTGATCCAGTGAAACAATAGAATTCAACACCTTTTTTAACCTCCTCACCAAAATTTTGGCAATCACCTTATACATAAAACCCACTAAACAAATTGGTCTATAATCATTCAAAGAAATCGGGTTTGGAGATTTTGAAACCAAAGTCAAGAAAGAAGAAGTAACCGCCTTGAACAACAAATCACCCAAATGAAAGCAATTAAAAACGGATAAAATCCTCTTTAAGGAAAGACCAAAACTTTTTAAAGAACAAAAATATGTATCCGTCGGGTCCCGGGATCTTAGAACTCCCACAACTCCAAATTTCCTCTTTTATCTCCTCCTCTTGAAAAGGATTCTCAAGAGCCAACATCTCCTCCATAATAATGCTATTGAAAGTGATTCCTTCCAACACCATTATCTCACCCTCTTATTCTACAAACTTGTTAGAAAAATGACTCCACACCTCCTCCTTAACATCCGCAACCGACTCTATTAGAGCACTCGAAGAAGAAATCGGGCCGATATGATTATATCTTCTTCTCTCCTTCATCACCATATGGAAGAATCTACTATTGCAATCCCCTTCACTTAACCATTTAACTTTAGATTTTTGGGAAAACATGTTTTCTTTTATTCTCAAATTAAACCAAAATCTACTAGTCGCTTCCTTCCGATTCTTCAAGCAATCGGATTAAGAATCATCAACCTCTATTTCCAAACACTCATCCCCATAATTGATAGCCCTCACATTTTCTTCCACTTCCAAGTCTATATTACCAAACACCACCTTGTTCCACCACTTTAGTATTTCTTTAAGAAGTTTAAGTTTTCTTTCAAAACAAAATCACCTCTACCATCCACCTTAATCTTTTTCCACTCCTTCTCCATAAACAGAATAAACAAATTTAAAAAAGAGCCATTCATTATTGAGCTTAAAAGGTTTAGGACCCCAATTATTGTTATCCAAAATAAGCCAAATTGGGCAATGATCCGAAATGTCTTTAGGTCCAACCATTTGACCAACAATACTCCATCTATTCACAATCATATCCAACACAAGAAACTGATCATACGAATCAGTGACTTCCCATCACCACTATACCATGAAAACTTTTTTCCTTTGCAAGGAATATCCACCAATCCACTCTCATCAAAGTAATCCACAAAAAGGTTCATTTCATTATCATTTTTGTTCAACCTTCTCCTTTTCCTCTCTCTTTGGTGCTTAATAGCATTAAAATTTCCTCCAATTATCCACTCCCCATCACAGTACTTCTCCTTCAATTCCAACAACTTACCTCACAATTCTTTCTTCTTCCTCAAAAAACAAGACGAATATAAATTCACAATATAATAATAGTGATTCTTCCAGAAAATTTTTATCCCAAAATAACCCTTTCCTTTGAAACTATGAAGAACCTTCTACTCCCCTTCCTTCCATAAAGTTATTAAACCGCCTGATGAGCCACAGGAATTAGAGAACGAGTATCCTATCTCCGAATTTCTCCACACACTTTTAGCACAAAAGTCTTGCATATTAACCATCTTTGTTTCTTGAATCAAAAACACATCCACTCCACCTTTAGTAATCATGGAACTAATCCTTCTCCTTTTAAGAGCATTCCTCCCCCCCCTCTAAAATCATTTTGATCATGATATATACTCCTTCTCTCCTACCTTTCTTCCCTTATCCTCCTTGACCAACTTCTCTATTTTATTAAACAAACTCTTTTTTTCTTCTTCCCCTTCCACCACTCCCAAAGCCTTTATAGCCAACCATAATTTACTTCATGTATCTCCTCCTAAATTCTCCCACTGTTTCAAATTATTTCTACAAATATCAGAAAACTCCTTTTGATCCCCATGTTTCACCTTCACCGTCCTTCTTCTATGTCCCACCAAAGTCGAGGATTCTTGAGACAAACTAACTATGTGCTTCACAATATTAGGAACAAAAGCTGGTTTAATACTTCTTAACGAAATTGGTGTCAAGATGGATAACCCCTTCTTTTTTATCATCTTCTTCATACTCCTGAGAGCACCCTTGCTCAAACCTCCGAATTACACCATATTTCTAAACTTCACCTTCTTAGCTCTAACCCCCTTTTGAGACGCCAACAAACATATCACCTCCTCTGAATTTTTCCCCTTCGAAGCGCATGTTTGATCGCAGTTGGGATTAGAGGACTGTTTCGAAGAAATTAAAGACGATAAAATACGAACAAATATGTCAAAAGATCCTGGCAAGGCATCCTTAACAGAACTAATACGGACATCATCCAAAACAAAATCATCATCTGCTACCCAACTAATTCCCACACCAAAATCCTTCTGCTCCTTACTACTCGTAACGGGAACATGTAATCCATTCTCTACCAAAAACTCTTTAATACTGTCATCAATTTCCACACTCCCCTTAAAATCTTTCTCCATAAACTCGTCATTTGACCAAGCTTCATCCGAATCTAAAGACTTAGATGAAACTGATACAGTAATTTGAGTTTGAGAAATACTTGAAGGACGCTGATGATATAGGAAGTCCTCGCAAAGAAATAACGCAAAAAATCTTCCAATCAATGTCCACTGATATCAATGGTTGTAGTATAAAAGGAAGTTTCCCTTTTACAGTGACTCAAGCGAAATTGAAATCCAATCCACTGGCAGTATTCTCATCCATACTCACAAATGTTCCGAAAGAGTTCGCCAACGCCTCAAAAAATTCGCTATGCCACGCAAAGTAAGGAACTCCAAAGATTTTCAACCTCATCAACCTTTCATCATCCACCTCCTTTGCCTTCCACCCTCTAACCTCTGTGAACCACCCCTTCCACCTCAAATCATCTTCCTCAACAAATTCCTTCAAAGCACCCTTTTTCCATTTCCTCAAGTAATCCCAAATTCGGTCCCAAAGCAGAAACCTTGATTTTGTAATACCCTTCCATCTCCAGAATTGTTTGCATCCTATAAGAAGACCCAACAATAGAGACAACCTCCACTATTGCTTTGGAAAATTTGTCTCCGTCGACCTCCTTTAAAAAGAACTGCAAACAATAAGACTCTTCTTTGATCTCCTTAACTTGATTATTTGCTACATCAACAAACGTTCTTCCCCCTCCTAGAGATGAAACCATTACAAACACCTACAAAATTCTCATAATGATTTCTCTGTGTAGCAACCTGCCCTAAAAATTATGTTTTTAGAGTCACCACCTATTCTACCAGGGCGAATAGGAAACCCTACGCAGTTAAGAGAATTTCGGGTAAGTTATTATATTCGGGTCAAGGGAAGGTGTTAGGCACCCTTAACCCTTTCCTAAGGTTTTGAGTTTAAGGAGAAGGTTTGTGGCTAAAGATGTTAAGGTTTAGGCTAAGAAAATGAATAGGGTGAACGGAAAAATTCGAACCTAATTAGAATTTTGGGGAAGGGGACTCGCCTTGGTTATCCAAGTGCCTACGTACCTCCTTAGGGAGGATCAGAGTCTACGTAGTTCGGGGCAGGGTTGTACGCCTTAGATTTAATATGAGGGTGTTTGAAGGTGTGGTGTCGTTTTTTTTACCTCCCCGTTTCACTTGGGAGGATGGCACGCTAGACCCTTCACGCGAAATTTGGAAGGAGAATGCGCCCGTGGCGGGATGAATTTTGTTTCAGTTCTTCCTACAATAACACACGAACTTTTTAATTATCCTACGAGGAGGAAATGGGAAAAAGATCTCAAATAAACCCTAGGAGTTTGCTAAGTTTGGGGATTCACCTAGACTAGAAATTCTGGAGTCCGGGAGGTCGGTTATACATAGGGAAGGTTTTAAGCACCCTACATATCCGTAGTACTCTACGAGAACCTTCTATGTGTCTATGTGTTTGTGTTTGTTGCTAATTGATTGGGAAAGTTTCTCCTTTGTGTTAGGAGAGGAAAATTGAATTGAATTGAAAAGAAAGACAAACTGACTGACTATTTTTGGTTTTTTATTAGCTCGCTGAGATTCCTTGTGAACCTCATGCCTACATATCCCTAATGGAAGTCAGAGCTTTTTGTAGTTCGGGGAACTAATTAGGGAAATTAATTGTTTTTGGTTCCTTGCTTGAAGCTCAAGGTTGAAGCTTGAATTAAATCTCTGTTTACAGTAAAGAGACATGAAATCATCTTTACAGAGAGGTATTTCTACTATTCCACCACAAACATTTAAAGTGACAGAAAAGCTGAGTTTGTTTCATTAAGAAAGGGACCCTACTTGGTTGATCAAGTATGACAGTCATGTGTCTCTTGATTGAAAGATCCTCGATCAAATTAGGGAGAGTTGTACAAGTTTGGGATGTAGCCAGAGCATTCCTTTCACGAGTCCTAAATGGGAGAATGTTTGAAATGATTGCTTGTTTGAAATGATTGTTTGTTTATGGTGAGATAGGAGAAATATATCCCTATAAGGATAAGCTATGTCTATCTACTGTTTGAAAGATTTGATTTTTAGCTGGCTTGAATGAGGCCCAAGCTTGAGGCTTTTGATTGTTTTTATTGATTCTGGGAGATGACTCCACTGGGAATTGACTTTTGATTGATTGATTTTTGTGTTCTGTATGAAGCCCAGAATTGAGGCTGACTTTAGTTAGAAAGTGTTTTATTTTGTTTTATGATTGAGAGGTTTATTTAGTGTTCTGTACAAAGCCCAGAATTGTGGCTGACTCTACCTAGGGAGACTCTATTTTGTGCCTTGTATGAAGCCCAAGGTTGTGGCTGACTCTTGCTAGGGAAGACTCTATTTTGTGCCTTGTATGAAGCCCAAGGTTGTGGCTGACTGTTGAGGAAACTGAGTATGGATGACTTTATGGGGAAAATATCCTAAAGGTTAAGAATCTTTTGACACAGGAAAATGTGGTTTTATTTGCCTTGTACAAAGCCCAAGGTTGTGGCTACTTGATAATGAAGGACTCACTGGGGAGACTCTATTATCTGCCTTATACAAAGCCCAAGGTTGTGGCTGACTCTCTGGGGGAATACCTATGAGTAGGGTTTTGACTCTAAGAGGAGTATGTGCCTTGTACAAAGCCCAAGGTTGAGGCTGACTGTTTAATGGGGAAAGATCTACCAGTATGGGATCTTTTGACTCAGAGGGGACTACTCTTTTGAGGATTATCCTAAAGATTGACTCTACTGTGGATTGTGCTTTTGTTAAACAGGAATTGCTGAATGAAAGACCCAAGTTTGAAGATTGACTCTACTGGGGAATTTGTTTGAGTGGTTGACCTAAAGTAGACTCTACCGGGGAATTGGTTTTTATTGACTGAGACTGTCCTTAAGTGAAATTTATCTTTTAAAAGTTGAATTTTTTTGGAAGCTAACCCTTTCCAGGGAATTATGACTTTAGAGGACTGATTTTGGAGGCTAACCCTTTCCAGGGGTTTTACTCTGCTGGAGAGTTTATCTTTTGAAAGTTTAATTTTTGGAAGCTAACCCTTTCCAGGGAATTTTGTTAAAATGAAGGAATGTTTGGAGGCTGACCCTTTCCAGGGGTTTTTGTTAAAAATAAAAGAATGAATGGAGGCTAACCCTTTCCAGGGGATTTGGATAAAAATGGAGGAGTGATGGAGGCTAACCCTTTCCAGGGGATTTTGTTAAAAATGAAGGAATGAATGGAGGCTGACCCATTCCAGGGGAATTTGTGATGGCAGAATGATTAACTAATTGAGACTTCTTGTTTAAAGCCCAAGATTAAGGCTGACACTGACTAAGGATAGACAGATATGGAACCTAGACTCTGCTAAGGAAAATTATGTTGAAGTTTGAGAATAAAGGTGACAGAGATTGTCCATGTCTCTCATTCTAAAAGGTGAACTCAATATGAGATTGAGACGTTCTTAGCTTGATCAAAGTCTGGTTTGAAGAGTAGAAGAAACTCACAAGGGTAGGCTAAAAAGGTGACTAAAGACCTGTTCCTATGTTTATAAGAAACCTGATGGGTCCTTGTATACAAGCTCAAGAGGAAGCTGGGAGTGCTTTTAAGAAGCCTGTGGGTCCTTGTACAAAGCCCAAGAGGAGGCTAATCGAGGGTCATCGAGGGTCCTTGTTATAGCACAAGAGAAAGCTATGTAGTTTTTTAACTTAGTTTGGCTCTAAGCAAATGGGTAAGAGGTTTCACCGGGAATAATTCCTCTTGGGTGGATGTGTCCTATTTGGGTTCTAAGGCTTTTTTCAAGATGTTTCACCGGGAATAATTCATCTTGAGGGTTTGAACTAAAGATTTCTAATTAGGAAAGAGCCTTCACCGGGAAGACATTCTCAATCCTAGGCCGTAGTCCTATAATATATATATATAGTTTATTTGTCCTAAGGTTTTACTCAGACGTAATTCTAAACAATATATATACAGTTTATATTTGACAGTAATTTAAATGAAGACTGTAAATTGAAAGCTTGTAAAGCCTAACCTGGATGGAGTAGAGGCCTTTGAAGATGTATGTACAAAGCCTTACCAGCAGCTTGGTTGTTTATTCATAATAGTTGAATATTTATTATAAACAGTTAAAGGTTTTTGAAAACAGAAGAAGTGAAGATGGACCTGAGGTCACATAGGTATCTGAAGAGTTTCACCAGGAATAATGCCTTTCAAATACCAGAAGAAAGTTTTGAAAACAGAAAGAAGATTTTGTAAATACAGTTTTTGAAAACAAACTATGAAAAGAAAAAGGTGTTGGGTCTTACACTCTATTAGAGGCCCACTGAAAATGATTTACTCTTTATAAAAAACAGTTGAAGATGATTTGAAGTGATACAAAGGTTTTGTTGTCTGAAAATCTGGATCGTCTGTTTAAATCGGAGTTCGAAAATAGTTTGAAATATTGCCAAAAGTCAACTTAATTAGGGTAAAGACAAAGTCTATACCTAATTAAGTCCTAAATGATTAGGGTTTTATCACAAGAATATTTACAAGAGATTAGGTTTTGAAAATCAAGAGAAAACTATATTTAAAAGTATCAAAACATACTTAAAACATATAATTTTAAACATAATTAAAATATATTAAAAATAATATATATTTTTGTGATTTTTGATTATTTATAAAATAGATATATTAAATGAAGAGTGTGTAAAAAACCAAGATATATTTAATTTGATAAGTAAATCAATTATATGAAGTTTGTAAATAAAAATGAAAGAAAATAGTGATAAAAAATTGGTTTGGTCTTGCCAAGGGTTGAACCCACGCCCTATAGGTTACCAAACAAAACAAATACCAACTGGGCCACACGCGTGGCCTGACTAGCAAAGGTGTCCATATGATTATATATGAAAGCAGAGTATAAAAATGATTTGAAGAAAATAAAATGAACAAAAGGTCTGAGGGGGGGATCGAACCCCAGATCTAAGGCATGGCAAGAGTTTGGACGCGCGTTGTAACCATTGGGACACTACGATGAATTCGTAGATAACACGCCTACCGTTCAAAATAAAATAAACTCGTTCCTGGGAAATTTGAAAAATGGCGCCACCATCTTCATCTTCAACCTCAAGCTTCCATAACTTTTTAATTTGCTATCTCACTCGTTTCTCAACCAAACTCAAAGATGTAAACATGGATTTTTCTCGTTTTTGAACAAGGATCATGATGGTATCCTTTGATTTTATTTATTTTCAGTGTAATTCAAAATTTGCGCGCATGAACACTAAGAACCCTTTGACTGAGGGTTAATGATCCTCTCAGGTGCAGAAACTTGTTGGTATAACAAGTTTTGATTTATGAAATAGGAATCATAGAGTTTGAAGCTTATGAAACTTACCTCTAAAGTGAAGATCGAGCTCTGATCAAAGGGTGCTACAGATTTTTTGTAACGATCCCAAAAGCTTCAGTGATCCCCCAGGAAGGTGTTGAGATGCTTAGTTTGGGTTAGAACTTCCTAGAACTTCTTGCTTGACCCCAACTGATATGGCTCCAAGTGAGAGGTGAAGATGATGATTCTCCACGTACAGAGATGTTCCAGGTGTTTGGATCACCTCTAAATACCTATTTTGATGTGTTTAAATACTTACTTTCAAAGGAAGAGCTTTGGTTTGAAGAATCCGAGTCTTCTTGCCAAAGAACCTTTGAAAAACCTAAGTATGAAGGGAGAAGAGAGAAAGCAAGATTTCTGTTGCTTTGGTGTGTACAATTACTGAGGTATGCTCTTTTATTTATAGGCAAAAAGTTCAGTGCATTTGCAGAGAGTGAGCTTTGCTTAATGAGGTTAACTTGGTTTCTTGGTTATGAAGAAATATGAGAAAGATCCATATGCAATGATGAGTTCTTTGATACCACTCCCTAGCCATCGGTTTTGCTTGATCTTAGGGGACAAATTTGATGCAGAAATGAGCTCTAATTGGTTGAGAGAAGATTCCTTTGATGAATCACCACTTGGCCATAAATTCTCAAAATGCAATCATTACATAATCACATGTTTTGGTTTTGGAATATTCCCTTCAAATATTTGTGTAATGATGCAAACGATTCTCTCCTATCCTTGCAATGTTTCTGAAGTTTAGAGGCACCACTTAGTGTAAGCACTTGCATAAAATTGCAAATTTCAAACTTAGGCATGACCTATAATTTCACTTCAATTGCCTAACTTTGATCAATCATATCTCTTCGCTCAAGATGAATTTGGAGAAGGTTGAGCACAATTCGGAAAGCCCTTAACATGTACTTAAATTCATTAGTTTGGAGTTTCTTCAAAATCATTTGGGAAATTTGTGAAAAATGGGCTTAAAGTTTGAAGAAAACTAGGGTTTTTTGCTAGTTTTATGAAGGCATCAACTTTGAAGCTCCATATCTCTTCAATGGTTGATTTCTAGCCAAAAAATCATATGTGACAAAGTTGTTCATTGGATCAAAATCTACAACTTTAATGTTGGAAGTTTTTTTCAGTTTGTAATTGAAATTTTGAGATATTCCCTTCCAAAGTTTTGAAAAAAAGACCTTTAAACACTTAGAAAAATTTCTAAGTATAAAAAGTCAATCTTTGACTTTTTGATTCATGATTGATTTTCTTGATTTTCTTTGGTCAAATGACTTCAATAATCATATGTTGATGATATTGATCCTTAAAAGTCATGGTTTGACCAATAATCTTAAAAGTCAAAGGTGATCTTGTACAGTTGACTTTTTCCAAATGAAGTGAAATCTTGGACTTTGGTAATGAATCAAGTTCTCCTCCTCAAATGAGTGATATGAATGGATTATATTGAGGTAATAGAAGCTCTTGAGTCATGTTTTGAGTTGTGGACCCATGACTTGCTTAAAAGTCAACTGTCCAGGTAAATTAGGTCTAAAACCCTAATTGTCGACCAGATGAAATTGATGACTGTAGATCTTGAATTGAAGTACAATGCTTGGTGGATATTGTTATATGGATCATTTGAAGATGATTGAATCCTTTGAGTGATGCCCTGGGGCTTTTTAGGGTTTCCCAAATGTGGTCCCTGATCTTAGTCCTTGATGGGCCCCAAAACTCTAATCTGGTGATCTGAGCAAACCTGAGTCCGGATGACTGATGTCTAATCAATCATAGTGGACAAATGAATCATTTGAATCCCATTATTGTATTAGAGGTTATTCTCATATTGATTGATCCTTTTCTTGAACTCTTTTGTCCTTGAGCACCCTCGATTAGGTATCAGACAAACAAGTGACTGCTCTGAGTACCTGTCTTGAGTTTGATGAGGTATTTGGAGGTGTGACATCTCAGGGGGGTCAAAATTAGGGAATGACAGAAGGTATTTTGAATTACCTTATCGTAGTTTTGAAATTCGTAGTTTGCAAGGTATTTTGAATTACCTTATCGCAGTGATGAAAATCCGTAGTTTGAAGATGAAAGAGTGTTTTAAGATTTGGCGTACAAGCCTGATTTTAATTTGTTCCATTAATCTCGATGATTAATAGATTTAATCACCATAATTAACAGATTAATAAGAATTGCTAACTATTTTAATCGATAGATTCGATTATCACTATTAGCAAATTGAATGTATTTTAATTAAATTATCAATTTATCGTTACTTCTCACAATCAATAGATTTGATTAAAAATAATAAAGAATTTGATAAGAACATGCTAATCATCGTAACCAATAGAGTGGTTAAAACCCTTTAGCACAATAAGCCTTATTTGAATTTATATTATTTTATATAATTGATTATTAACCATCGCGGCCGATTAATTCAGTTGAAACGAATAATAAATAAAATCCTAATATTTTCGCCAAATGGCTAGTGGGATTGGGCAAACCCTAATACTTTGATAAACTTTTCTAGGGTTTTTGTGATTTTTAACAATTAAAATTGATTAAATGAATTAAATCGACATAATCGAAATAATCGGGAGATAATCCTAAATCCTAGTTAGGAGCCTAATCCTAATTTATATCCTAACCCTAATCAAATAAATCAATTGAATTAATCATAATTAATTAACTTTTAATTAATATAATAAAGTAAATAATAAAATGAATATATAAAAAAACCTGGCAGTAATCCTAGGTGGCACGCTTATGAGTGTCCATGGTGTGATTTCACCTTCACAAGCATTGGATCTGATCGTTGGCATGATCCTGTGGCTGCTGGTTGAAGGCGTATGGTAAACCCTGGGGGCTGTAATGCACTGAATCTGTACATGAATATTAACAAGTGTTAGAACAAGATTTGTTCTTATCAATTATCTTAGTTTTGATGATAACAATAATATGAATTTTGCTTAAGATAATATGGTACTCTAATCCAATGCAATTTCCCTTTCAGGAAATATATATATAGAGTACGCATAATTCAGCGCTCAGAAGTTGTGTCTCAAATGGTTCAGCATGCAACATCAGAACATGGTCTGGCAAGACATCAGAAGATGGTCGAAGCAGAATCAGAACATGGGTCTATGGAAGCATCAGAAGAACATGAGATCAGAAGCACTGAAGATCAGAAGATGGTATCACGCAACAGAAGCACTTCAAGATCAGAAGATCAGAAGATGCTATGCACCAAGCTGTTTTGACTCTGATGATATTCAAACGTCGTATTCACAAACATCAGATCAGAAGGAAGTACAGGTGGCAGACTACGCTGACTGACAAAAGGAACGTTAAAAGCTACTAAAGGCTACGTCAGTAGACACAGCGTGAACAAGGCTCGAGGTAGTTGACAAAAGCGTATAACATTAAATGCAATGCTGTACGGAACACGCAAAGCATTAAATGCACTCAACGGTCATCTTCTCAACGCCTATAAATATGAAGTTCTGATGAGAAGCAAGGTTACCAATTCTTAACAACTCTGAACGAAAATAAACTTGCTGAAACGCTATTCAATCAAAGCTCAGAATCTTCATCAACTCACTACATTGCTGTTGTAATATCTTAGTGAGATTAAGCTTAAACGATAAGAGAAATATCACAGTTTGTGATTATAGCTTTTAAGAAGCATTTGTAAACTCTTGAATAGATTACATTAAGTTGTAAGGAACTAGAGTGATCGTGTGATCAGTAGACTCTAGGAAGTCTTAGCAGTTGGCTGAGCAGTTTGTAACTAGAGTGATCAGGTTGATCAGTAGACTCTAGAAAAGTCTTAGAAGTTGTCTAAGCAGTTGTTCCTGGAGTGATCAAGTTGTGATCAGAATACTCTAGAAGACTTAGTCGTGGACTAAGTGGAAAACCATTGTAATCCGTGCGATTAGTGGATTAAATCCTCAGGTTGAGGTAAATCATCTCTGCGGGGGTGGACTGGAGTAGCTTCGTTAACAGCGAACCAGGATAAAAATAATTGTGCAATTTATTTTTATCGTCCAAGATTTAAAGTCACACTTATTCAATCCCCCCCTTTCTAAGTGTTTTTCTATCCTTCAATTGGCATCAGAGCGCCGGTTCTAAGGTGCAAGCACTTAACCGTGTTTAGAAAAGATTCAGGAAGAGAAAAACGCTTCATTTAAAAGATGGCTGGTGAAACTCCGACAAATACACCTGCATCTACATCTGGCTCTGCTGAGCAATACAACGGTAACAATGGTTATACTAGACCGCCGGTATTTGATGGTGAAAACTTTGAATACTGGAAAGATAAACTAGAAAGTTACTTTCTGGGTCTAGATGGTGATCTATGGGATCTTCTGATGGATGGTTACAAACATCCAGTAAATGCCAGTGGCGCAAAGCTGTCAAGGCAAGAAATGAATGATGATCAAAAGAAGCTTTTCAGGAATCATCATAAATGCAGAACTGTTTTGCTGAATGCTATCTCTCATGCTGAGTATGAGAAGATATCTAACAGGGAAACGGCCTATGACATATATGAGTCCTTGAAAATGACTCATGAGGGAAATGCTCAAGTCAAGGAGACTAAAGCTCTAGCTTTAATCCAGAAGTATGAAGCCTTCAAGATGGAGGATGATGAAGACATTGAAAAGATGTTTTCGAGATTTCAAACTCTGACTGCTGGATTGAGAGTTCTTGACAAGGGATACACCAAGGCAGATCACGTAAAGAAGATCATCAGAAGCTTACCTAGAAGATGGGGTCCTATGGTGACTGCATTCAAGATTGCAAAGAATCTGAATGAAGTTTCTCTAGAAGAGCTGATCAGTGCCTTGAGAAGCCATGAGATTGAGCTGGATGCAAATGAGCCTCAAAAGAAAGGTAAATCTATTGCATTAAAATCTAATATCAAGAAATGCACTAACGCTTTTCAGGCCAAAGAAGAAGATCCTGAAGAATCAGAATCTGAAGAAGAAGATGAACTGTCCATGATCTCCAGAAGGCTAAATCAACTCTGGAAGACCAAGCAAAGGAAGTTCAGAGGCTTCAGAAGTTCAAGGAAATTTGAACGTGGAGAATCTTCTGATGAAAGAAGATTTGACATGAAGAAGGTCATGTGCTATGAATGCAATGAGCCTGGACACTACAAGAATGAATGTCCAAATCTTCAGAAGGAAAGTCCCAAGAAAAAGTTTCATAAGAAGAAAGGTCTTATGGCAACCTGGGATGAGTCAGAAGATGATTCAGAAGATGAGCAGGCCAACTGTGCGCTGATGGCGACAGAAGATGACGGATCAGAATCTACATCAGAATCAGATTCTGAAGAGGTATTTTCTGAACTTACTAGAGATGAGTTAGTTTCCGGGTTAATTGAACTTCTGGAATCCAAGTCTCAGATTTGTATTAAATACAAAAAGCTGAAAAAGCTATTTGAATTTGAAACAAAGAGGCTTGAATTGGAAAATTCTGAATTGAAAGATAAACTTTTAAAATTATCCAATGATGTTGGATCTCCTTCTAATTCAGAAAAATCCACTCCTAGTCTAAACCATATTCTGAAAGAATATGATTTAAGTTTCAGGAAGTTCTTATCTAGAAGTATTGGCAGAAGTCAGCTAGCTTCTATGATATATGCCGTATCTGGAAACAAAAGAGTTGGCATTGGTTATGAGGGTGAAACCCCATACAAACTTGAACCTGTTGATGAAATGAAACTCACATATAAGCCATTGTATGATCAGTTCAAGTATGGCCACTCTCATGACATTAGGCACACTTCACATGCACAAAGTTTTCACATAACACACACCAAGAAGCATGTGACACAACCTAGGAAATATCATGAAACTCATATTAAAAATTATCATGCTGTTCCTCCTATTGCTTATAATGTCAAACCCAAGTTCAATCAGAACTTGAGAAAATCTAACAAGAAAGGACCCAAGAAGATGTGGGTACCAAAGAAAAAGATTATTTCTTTTGCAGATTCTCTTGATAACAAAGAAGACAACATTCAACATGACATGACACCTGGACTCAAGTTGCTCTCAACACTTGAAGGGAAGAAAGATTGTCTTCCAAGTTCTGGTTCTTAAATCTGTTGAAGAAACTATGTTTGTAGGAATTCAGAAAAGAAGCTTATTAGTCTTGGAACCATCTATGATGTTTGCCTCTAAGGCTTTGATGTTTCTTTCTTGAGTATTCTGAATGCTCTAAATGCTACAGAATATACAACATTGAAACATTGATTGTGGACAAATCAATAAACATCTGTTTTGATGATAAACTTGTTTCTGATGAAACAAAGAGCTTAAGAATTTCTGCAGATACAGTTTTGTCTTATCAGAAGCTGCAGAACAAAGAAGTGAACCTCCAGAAGCTGTGTACATCAGAAGTAATGGATCAGAAGATCATTCAGACTTATATCAGCACACTTCAGAAGGAGTATTTCCAGAAGAGAAATTAGATCAATTCAGAAGCAGTAATCAGAATTTGAAGGCGTAAAATCTCTCTGATATTTACAGCTGTCATCTATTATCTGATGATGAACACGTATCTGTACGGTTAGTACAAAGCGTGCAGTTGAAAAGACGCCGACCTAGGTAACTGTTTTAAATCATTTCATTTAGCACGTTCTCTCTCCTCACGTCACTCATCATTTAATAAAATTGATTTCCTTTGATTCTGGAACTGTTCAATTTATATTTCTTATTTTTTTTTCTTTTCAAATCCGTCTCTATATATGCTTTTCAAATCATATCATACATCTTTTTCGCTCCTTTGTCTCTCTCTCTCTCCTTGCATTCTCTCGTTTGAAAAGTTCTTAGCCGTTTTCTAAAAACCCTAATCGAAAACCCAGTTCGCTTCTCTTGCTCGTTTTCGTTCATTCTGCATCAATGGCTGCCTTCTCATCCCAAAATGCTGAGTCATCTGTTCCTCATCATCTCCAAGAAGAAACGTTGCAACTTACTCCTGTTGTTGCATGCTCTATTCCCAAGAACAAATTAGAAGTTCTATGTGAACTTATTGTTGACTTTGACAACCTTGAAGAACATGGATTTAATCTTAAAGAAGACATCATCTTTCAAGGATGGACCTCGTTGTTTGCTGAGTTCGTTGGCCCAGTTTATCCAGATCTTGTCAAGGAGTTCTGGGCACATGCTGTGGTTGCTCCAAAATCAATACTTTCCTTCGTCCATGGAAAGTTTGTTGTTATTACTGAAAACATCCTAAGAGTGATGTTTGATTTGAAGAACGCGGAAGGAGCTTTTGAAATCGATAAAAGGGAAGATTGGGAAGATGTTCTATCCACTCTCTATTCAAATATCAAGAAAACAAAACACGTCAAGGAGTTGAGAGATATCTACAAAATCTGGACAAAGATCATTCTTGGGTGCTTCTACCATAGGAAAGCGACACATGCCGCTGACTTCATAAACAATGAGCAAAAATATATTCTTTATTGCATTGCCACTCAGAAGAAGGTTGATGTGGTTTACATTATCTTCAACCATATGTGGAAAGCAGTAAAGGATTCCAGAAACGCTTTCAGAAAAGAAAATGGTGGAACAATCATTCCTTTTGGTAGAATTATTACAAACCTTCTGGTGCATTCCAAGATTGTTGAGAGTCTGGAATCTGAAGGTATTGTGAAAGACCTTGCTGTCACATCTGGGGCTTGTCTGAACGCATTCACTTTAAAGAGGATGAACGTGATTAAGGCTATCATTAAGACTCCTCAACCTCTTGCTGGAACAACAATCAGAAGAGAGCCAGTTCTAGCTGAATTCAAAACCTTCTTCAATAGTGAGGTACCACAAGTCAGAACTAAGTATCTGAAATCACAAAAAGAGGATAAGAGTCTTAAAGATCAAGACAAAGGTGCTCCTATTAAAGTGAATCGTAAGAAGGAGGAAAGGACCAAAAGAAAGTTTGATCATCCTGCTGCTACCACCGAGAAAGAAGTGGTCCCAGAAGAAGTGATTGCAAAGGCTGTTAAGGCTGTCTCTGCTGATTTTGAGAAGAAAAAGAAGGAAGCTGAGAAAAAGAAGAAGAAGTCAAATAACAATGCTGAAGTTGTTGAAGTTGTTGAGAAGAAGAAAATCAGAAAAAGGAAGATGATTATTCAAAGCTCAGATGAAGAAAATGCTGCTCAAGAGGCTGAGAATCAACCAGAAGTTCTGGCTTATGTCAGAAGGAAAGAAATCGCTAGCGGCAAAGCAAAGGTTATTGAAGAGCCGAAGAGTAAGAAGCAGAAAAAGACTGAGGATGTGGCCAAAGCTTTTCTGAGAGGTTCCAAAGGTATATGCATTTCTGAACCAAATTCTGTTCCTGCTGGTTGTTCAGAAGCTGCACAAATAGAGATTGTCCCTACACCTGAACCAGAAAAAGCCTCATCAGAATCACCTGTTTATGTCCATGTTCTTACACCTCCATCTTCTCCTTTAACCATTCCTTCCTCTCCACCTACCATAAATCCTGTTCTGGATATACCACCCCTTCAAACTCTCTTTCCATCTCAACCTTCTCTCAATACCACTCTTGAACATACTCCCTCCACCTCTCAAAACAATCCTTGTAATTCTCCTTTTCCAACCTCTGCATCACATGAGCAGCTGCTCCGTGATTGCAACTACACTCCCAAGCCTCGTCCTGAAGCTGAAGTGGTAGTGTTAGATTCTGATACTGAAGCAGAATCTTCTTATAGGTTGGATAGAGAACCTCTTCCATACTTCACCTCCAACCCTGCCTTTTCAAAAACCCAAATAAAATCCCGCCCTGTATATCCTATTGGTGTAGTTTTTGAAAACATAAAGAAGAATCTCAGAAGTACCTTTGATACTCTCAGAATTGCTGAAAGTTCTGGATTGAATGATGTTGCTATGCGGAACTTCTGGAGGATCTTTCGCAGAAAATCAGATGCTCTGTTTTTAGAACTTCAGGAAACCTGTGTAGCTGCTGCCCCACGGCCTCGTGGAATTCTGAGGAATTATGAAGACTTCTGGTTTGCTCGCCTCAAAGGAAGATATCTTTTGGAAGAGAAGCCCTTTGTGGATGAATTGGAAGTATTGAGACTGACTGCTGCAATGGAAGCAAATCCATGCAGGGACATGGTTATCTTTGTTCCTGATTATCCTGTTCTGCTAGGAGATTTCAAGACTCTCTTTGACTATCTGAGGGAAAACCCGTCTGAGAAAGATCCAAACTTGGTCATTCCAGAAGTTGTTGACCCACCAGAAGTTGAAGGTCCTTCTGCTCCAAGGAATCTAGCTGCCATTCTTCAGGCACTTGAGAATGGAGACTCGGAAATTCCTGCTGCAGAATATGGAGATGCTTCTATGCAAGAAGCAGATGCTGAAGATCATGTTGCTGAATCAGACCCTGTTGAGGATATCCCAGCAAATGATACTTCTATGGAAGCTGCAGATCAAGTTGTCATTCCTGTGGATCAAAGCTGTGAAGCTTCTTCTGATGAACCTTCTCGTCTTGCAAAAACGCTGGAAGAAATTCAGAGGAGACAGGATGAGCAAAGCTCACGCAATGACAAGTATGATGCTTTCATTGAGAGGCAAGAAGGACACAACAACGAGATGAAAGAGATGCTGGCCAAGATCTTGTCAAGACTAGGGCCATCTTAGATTGAGTCTATGCTGTTTCTTTCTTTTCTTTGCATCTGTTTTATTTCTGTGCATCTGATCTTTTCATTTTGTACTTCTGTACCCAATGGTTGAACCTTAATGACATCATCTTCTTCCTCCATGTGTTCTGTTTTATTCATCTGAATCTTTTCTATTTTTTGATGATATGACAAAAAGGGGGAGAAGATAAATGATAAATGATTTGATTAAATCTATCAGTTGCTGGGTAAAGAGGCTCCCACACATTCACTAACAAGAACTGCAAGTTCTATATGGTTTAAGTGTTTTGCAGGTACAGAGAAGTGAAGTGAATCTTCAGAAGCAAACACTAGAAGCAAAACCATAAGAAGCGTTATTCTGTAAAAGGAATAAGCTCTTGGAAACTGAAGCAAGCTGAGTGCTGTCAAGCTTCAGAGATCAGAAGCAAGAAAGAAGAATGAATCAGAAGCACTGATAATAGAATTTGAATATCATTGTCTATCCTGTTCTGACAAAATTCTATTTGCTCTGATACATATAATGTTATGGCTCTGATACATTATTTGCTCTGATACATTATTTCAGCCTATATGGCTCTGATACATATAATGTGTTCAAACATACATTTTATGTTCTAACTCGTTCATGCTGACTTTTGTCGTTTAGTTTTTGTTCTGTAACATTTCAGGATGTAGAGATGCTCTGATGATGCTCTGGTACATTCAACAATGTTCTGATACAAATCTTGCATGAAGTGATGTTGGTAGACATTCAAAGTTCTGAAGCTATCCGAGGGAAGCAGAAATCAGAAGATGTGAATGTTCTAAAAGATCCAGAAAACTCAAGTTCTGAAGCTGTCCTGAATGGAAGCAGAAATCAGAAGCTGTGAATGTTCTGAAGATTAAAGAAATTCAAGTTCTGAAGCTGTCCTGAATGAAAGCAGAAGTCAGAAGCTGTGAATGTTCTGAAGATCAAAGAAATTCAAGTTCTGAAGCTGTCCACGATGGAAGCAGGAATCAGAAGCTGTGAGTGTTCTAAGGATCTAAAGAAATTCAAGTTCTGAAGCTGTTCCAATGGAAGCAGAAGTCAGAAGCTATGAATTCTCTGAAGGCAGAAGCTTATATGATCGTCTCTACCGAAATAATCAGGGAAGTCTTTTATCAAAGTTCTTCGAGTATTTATTTCAGGGGGAGATTATTTATCTCAGGGGGAGATTGTTAATCTCAGGGGGAGACATATTCATATGCTTATGCTATAGCTGTGTAATTTGTCTTTTGCCGTCTACTCTTTCTGATCGCAAATTCATATCATTTATATATGTTTTTGTCATCATCAAAAAGGGGGAGATTGTTAGAACAAGATTTGTTCTTATCAATTATCTTAGTTTTGATGATAACAATAATATGAATTTTGCTTAAGATAATATGGTACTCTAATCCAATGCAATTTCCCTTTCAGGAAATATATATATAGAGTACGCATAATTCAGCGCTCAGAAGTTGTGTCTCAAATGGTTCAGCATGCAACATCAGAACATGGTCTGGCAAGACATCAGAAGATGGTCGAAGCAGAATCAGAACATGGGTCTATGGAAGCATCAGAAGAACATGAGATCAGAAGCACTGAAGATCAGAAGATGGTATCACGCAACAGAAGCACTTCAAGATCAGAAGATCAGAAGATGCTATGCACCAAGCTGTTTTGACTCTGATGATATTCAAACGTCGTATTCACAAACATCAGATCAGAAGGAAGTACAGGTGGCAGACTACGCTGACTGACAAAAGGAACGTTAAAAGCTACTAAAGGCTACGTCAGTAGACACAGCGTGAACAAGGCTCGAGGTAGTTGACAAAAGCGTATAACATTAAATGCAATGCTGTACGGAACACGCAAAGCATTAAATGCACTCAACGGTCATCTTCTCAACGCCTATAAATATGAAGTTCTGATGAGAAGCAAGGTTACCAATTCTTAACAACTCTGAACGAAAATAAACTTGCTGAAACGCTATTCAATCAAAGCTCAGAATCTTCATCAACTCACTACATTGCTGTTGTAATATCTTAGTGAGATTAAGCTTAAACGATAAGAGAAATATCACAGTTTGTGATTATAGCTTTTAAGAAGCATTTGTAAACTCTTGAATAGATTACATTAAGTTGTAAGGAACTAGAGTGATCGTGTGATCAGTAGACTCTAGGAAGTCTTAGCAGTTGGCTGAGCAGTTTGTAACTAGAGTGATCAGGTTGATCAGTAGACTCTAGAAAAGTCTTAGAAGTTGTCTAAGCAGTTGTTCCTGGAGTGATCAAGTTGTGATCAGAATACTCTAGAAGACTTAGTCGTGGACTAAGTGGAAAACCATTGTAATCCGTGCGATTAGTGGATTAAATCCTCAGGTTGAGGAAAATCATCTCTGCGGGGGTGGACTGGAGTAGCTTCGTTAACAGCGAACCAGGATAAAAATAATTGTGCAATTTATTTTTATCGTCCAAGATTTAAAGTCACACTTATTCAATCCCCCCCTTTCTAAGTGTTTTTCTATCCTTCAACAAGGAAAGAAGAAAAAAATATGAGAATTGCAAGAGGCAGGGATCGAATCCCTGCCCTTGCACACTGAGACTTGGAAACGCCTTTGCCACTGGACCATGATTCGTTCGCTGATAACCATGTGGAAACCAAACCATTTAACAAAACGCGTTAGTTTTAAAAAAAAGGAAACGCGCGCTGATGCCTGGAACTCGAATCCAGCCAACCAGACGACGCCACGAGGTCGTCTTCCTCGTACAACTGTCGTATTAGAATACAACTTTTACCCACGGTCGAGACTCCATTGCTATAGCCCCTGCACCTTGCAACAAACCACACAAGCCATGATAACATACATAAAAGGTGTATTTCAATCAGACTCAATACCCTGTTTACACTAGTGATTTTATCCTGGTCAAATTTCGCTTACAAATAATACCCCCAAATTTGAACCTTAAACCCTAACCATGGTGGATCCTTCAAACTGCAACCAAAACCAAATTAATTATCTAGAAAGCTTGCAATCGTTAATATAAACACAAATATATATCCGAAATTTGTTTAGAATGCATGTAATGATAAAATCGGACTTGAAACATATGTGACAAACCGTGGCCTATTATTGATGATTCCCGACGCAGCGTGGACTGGGAGTAATTGGAAAAGCTTCAGGAATGTCCAAGGAACATGTAGCAATGTTTAAAATCCTTTGAAACCTCCTACAATGGCAAGAACGATTTTGTATTTTTTGAGAAAAAGTTGAAGCTTCTGCTCGAGTTTGTGTCTGCAAATCCTTATCCAAAATCCCCTTTTATAATTTGTACTACTTAGGTACTTATAGTAGAATAATTTAGGGTAAAGAAAATGCATCAAATCTCCCTTGATTCCAAAATTGAATCTTGATTGAAATTTGATTTTTAAAGTTTCCAAAATTGGCTAAAATTTGGTTTTCTTTTCCCCAATCCCATTAGCACGAAATTTATATGAAATAGGATATATTTGATGATTGATTATGATTAGAAATTAAACCAAATCAAATCTTTTCTATTTTTCCTCCAAATATTTGATTAAACCATGGTTTTAATGAATAAAAATTCAAGAAAAATCAAATATTCATCTAATTTTCGTGGCTATGGATATAGACCTTCTGGATAGTTTAAGGAACAAGATTGGGTCATAAAAAGTTGGGCCTTTTGCAATAAAATTGATTTTAGCCCTTATTTGCTTCACATTTTCCATCCAAAATCGACCAACTTTGACAAGGCATATCTCCCTCAATTTTTAAGATATGGAAGAGTTCTATGACTTTTTGGAAACCTCAAGATGTCCTCTCAAGCCAATTTAGAACATATTTTTCATTTGGAGAATTTATCTTGATGATATGGCCTTTGACAAAAAACTGCTTTTGGTTGACCTTTGAAAAGGACCTATAATCTTTTGGACCATATCTCTTGAATGAAGCATTTCTGGCCTTGGCATGTGAGAGACAAAGTTGTAGAGAATCCAATTTCCTTCAGAATAGGCTTTGATTGAGAAATTTTTGATACTCCATGTGAGAGTTATGGCTGGTTAAAGCAGAGTTGACTTTTTAGTTAAAAAATCCTAATTTGAACTTTTGACTTTGTTCACTTCTGAGTTGTTATTAATGAATCATGATCAACCTTTGATCAAATGATAGATATAACCTCCAATACTTGATGTTGACCAAAAGTCTTGAAGTTTGACTGTATTTTGACTGTGGTTGACTTTTAGGTCAACATAGTTGATTATCGATCATATGAACCATTGACTGAACAATCTTGTGATCCAAAGCTTGAAAATTTACCTGGAGATAATCTGAGACATATGAGATACCTTGGGGTCCATTTGAGGCCTTAGAGATTCAAACTCCTTTGATAAAATGTAAACCCTAATTTTTGGAGATCCTGGATTAGGAGGAGCTTTGGCTGATAGAACTCTGAGTGCTCTTGGGAAATTGAGGAACCTTTGATTAAATATAAGAGGGAAAATTTTGGGGTATGACAGCTGCTCCTGTTCAATCTTCTTAAACCTGAAGAGTCTGATAGGCACGTCTGCCTATCGTGATCTAAAGGTAGAAGAGGATTGAATACTGAATGTCCTGAAATTTGCACTTGTTGGGAAGAAGTTCTGTGGGAGATGGGCTTAAAGATGCCATCCAAGGTAAATACCCCTCTTCTTTTTTTTAGAATGTGAAGCATATGCTTTTTGGAAGGAACCACGTGTTTAATTGGTAGCATGGCCTGAAAAGGCAACCTTAATTTTATGCAATGTCATGATTCATGTGATGTATGATGTAGTGAGCTTCTTAAAATAAATGAGAGCAATGTATGTATATGCATTATGTATGAATGAGGTATGTAATTGAATGATGCATGACTATTAGCTATGTTAGTTGAAGTATGTTAGTATTTTAGAAGAGAAAAATAAACCCTTGTTTGTTATTGGTGAAGTTTTTTTTTGAAGAAGATCACTGCCGAGGGACTAACGTGATGAATAAACCCGATTGAGGAACCCTTTGAAAAACCCTATTGTAAAACCCTTTGTAGATCCTTATCGTAAAACCCTTTTGTAAAACCCCTTGTAAAACCCTTTGTAGTTTTGAAGAAGATCAATGTCGAGGGACTAACGTGATGAATAAACCCAATTGAGGAACCCTTTGTAAAACCCTGTTGTAAAACCCTTCGTAGATACTTATCGTAAAACCCTTTTGTAAAACCCCTTGTAAAACCCTTTGTAGTTTTGAAGAAGATCACTGCCGAGGGACTAACATGATGAATAAACCCAATTGAGGAACCCTTTGTAAAACCCTGTTGTAAAACCCTTCGTAAAAATCCTTTATAAAACCCTTTTGTAAAACCCTTTGTAAAACCCTTTGTAAAACAGTTCACTTGCCACGCCAGCTTACCTACACCAAAGTTCCTGGAAAGGACGAGAGATGTATAGACACTACTATGTGGTTGAAGCGCATTAGTGACTCCGTATAATAATCTTTAATCAGGGAAAATAAATCCCTATTTGCTGCCGGAGATGATATTAATTAGCGAGAATATTTGAAGGAGATCATTGCCGAGGGACTAACGTGACGAATAAACGTAGCTAGCAATAGCGAGGTTTCGCCGTTTGTTGTGTAGAAGATAATCAGCTTGATATAGTGCTAGCAAGCCTTTGTAGTTTGTAAATAACCCACTTACTATAGTTCTAGTAAGTCTTCGCAGTTTGTGTAACCCACTTACTATAGTTCTAGTAAGTCTTCGCAGTTGGTGTAACCCACTTACTGTAGTTCTAGTAAGTCTTCATAGTTATCTTGGATGAGAGAGGAATCACTTGTTATAGTTCTAACAAGTTTACCTGCGTAAAGGAGTCACTTGCTATGGTTCTAGCAAGCTTACCTGCACCAAAGGAATCACTTGCCATAGTTCTGACAAGCTTACCTGCACCAAAGGGATTACTTGCCATGGTTCTGACAAGCTTACCTGCACCAAAGGAATCGTTTGTTATAGTTCTAGCAAACTTACCTGCACCAGTAGGGATCACTTGCCATAGTTCTAACAAGCTTATCTGCACCAATAGGGATCACCTGCCATAGTTCTGACAAGCTTACCTGCACCAATAGGGATCACTTGCCATAGTTCTGACAAGCTTACCTGCACCAATAGGAATTATTTGCTATAGTTCTAGAAAACTTACCTGCACCAATAGGAATCATTTGCTATAGTTCTAGCAAACTTACCTGCACCAATAGGTGTCATACCCCAAAATTTGCCCATCTCATTCCTCTTATTCAAACTCATACCAAGGCACAATGCTCAAAGACACCTCCTCCTAAATAATGGTTCAAGGAACTAGAGTTTTTGTTTTTCTGAAGAAAATGATTGGATCAAAGGCTCCAATGCATCTCATATGGCTTAGGATGTTTCAAACTACCTCTATAACAAAAATTAGGTCTTAATTCCAAGGATTGACCACTCAATTGCTCAGAAAGTCAACAGTCGACCAGTTTGACCTAAAAGTCAACTCTGTGGTCAAAGTACAGTCAGAACTCCTGATTTTTTGTCAACATCCTTATTTTGAAGTATCATTCACCATTTGATCAAGGATTGATCATGGTTCATCAAGAAAAGATCAGAAATCAACAAATTCAAGAGTTTCTAAATTAGGGTTTCATAGGAGAAAGTCAACTGAACTTTGACCAGCCATAACTCCTACATGGAACATCAACAATTTCCCATCCAAAGCTCAATTTGAAGGAAATTGAATTCTCTACAACTTTGTCTCTCACATGCCAAGTCTAAAAATGCTTCATTTGAAAGATATGACTCAAAAGATTATAGGTCCTTTTTGAAAGTCAACCAAAAGCAGTTTTTTGTCAAAGCCAATATCATCAAGATAAAATCCCCAATTGGAAAAAATCTTCCAAAGTGGATTGTAGAGGACATTTTGAGGTTTCCAAAAAGTCCTCGAACACTTCCATATCTTTAAAATTGAGAGAGATATGCCTTGTCAAAGTTGGACAATTTTGAAGGAAAAAATGTGAAGTAAAAGGCCTCAAAATGGATTTTCTTGAAAAGAGACCCAATCTTTTTTGGCCCAAGCTTGATCCCCAAGATATCCAAGACTCCATATCTAATTGCCACGAATTATTGTTGATTATTTGATTTTATATGGATTTTTATTCATTAAAAAGTCAATTTAATCAAATATATGGAAGGAAAATAGAGAAGATTTGATTTGATCTATTTTTCAACCATAATCAATCACCAAGATATGTACTATTTCATGACAAATTCGTGCTAAGTGTGATTGGAGAGAAAAGATTGAAATTAGGCAAAATTAGAAAGTTAAAAATCATGTTTCAATCAAAATTCAAATCATTGATTCACATGATTTCAATCAAGTTTAGGTGCCCTAATTTGGTCTATTATATATATATATCATTGATCCAAAGCATTAGGGTGGTTTTTTCACAAGGATTCGCAGACAAGTGAAAACGCTCAAAGCTTAAAAATTTCAAGAAATTGTTGAAATCGGTTTGAGAGGTGGGGCTCGATTCAAGCAATTTAAAGCTTCTCAATGCATTCCTGGATTAGTCTTGAAGCTATCCCAATCGTCACTAACGTCCCAGGCTTCCAGAAACACTCCCTATAACTCACGGTTTGCACTCACTAAGCTTGAATTCGATTTCAATATTTTACGCATCATAAACATGATTTGGTTATATATTTATGTTTGTGATGATGTTTCGATGCTATTTGAATGATTTAATTCAAGTTTAAGCATAGGAGTCGTGATTCACCATTGATAGGTTTTGAAGCTCCAAATTTGGGGGTTTTCGATATAGGTAGAATTGGCCTAAACCGAGGGCACCAATGCGTTCAGACGGTGATCCTGAGTCCAAATAGTATTTTACTGGGGATTTATTTGGTGTTTTGCAAGTTTTATGTGTACAGGTGTTTTGGCTATGTTTAATTTTGCAGCAAAAACATGGCTGGTTCGTAGCTAAAAAACTGGTTCCAAAAGGGTGAAGAAGATGACTGCGTGGCACTCACTTGTTGGCTGGTTTCGAATTGCAATAGGCGCGCGCATTTTTCTGTGTAACGAGTTTATTGCGCATATTTATCGTGAGCCTCGTCCAACTAATAGTTGATTGATGTAGCGCAAATGGCAAAGGGCGTGAAGTGATAACCCATATAACCTGACTTCGATCCTAGCCATGGGCGTCTTTTTTTTATTTTTCCAGTGAAATCCTTTGCTTGCAGATCTAGCGTTGCAGACTAGCGATCTAGCGTTGCAGACTAGCGAACGTGTATGGTACACCAGTCCATGCCAGCCCTTAGATTGTCCTGAAGCCCTATCCAGCGATCTAGGAGATGAAGTTCTATGGTGCATCCTCACAAGTCACGTCACATATGATTACCAGCTAAGTCTTCTAAATTTTATTATTTTTTTTATTACATAATATAGTTTTATTTTTTTTATTTTTTATTTTATTTTTATTTTATTTTGCCTATTTATTTTATTTGTTTTCAAAATTCTTTTAAAATACTTCTTTAACAAAAATTGTTTTAAATTTCTTTTTTCATAAAAAAAAAAAACATCAAAAATAAAAATAATTTATTTAATATTAATTGTTGATAATAATTTTTATTAAATGTTTAAATTAATTTAATTGTTTAATTATTTAATTAATTATCAAAATTTCTATTAATCGATTAGGGTTAGGTAATTTCATCGAAAATTTACTTTTGCCGATTTAATTAATTAGGTTCAAAACCAATAATTAATTAATTTGGTTTTTATTATTTTATTAACCGTGATTAACTTGTGCCCAAATCAGGGTTTGTGAGGTTTGTTATCAGACCATTCATACACTGAAATTTCTCTTCTTTGTGTCTGACTTTTCAGGGTTACCACCATGGTTCGTCCGACTATGCGCCATATCAGATCAAAAGCTAAGTCCTGATTCTATACTTATTTAAATATTTGTTTTTTCCTCTTTTTCATTAAATTAGGGTTTACTCTTAAAAGCCAATGAACTGCCCCTACACTCACCCCTTTCTGTTTATTTTTTCCTTTTCCAATTTTCAGGGTTAGCCAGCCGGTCAAAGCTCGATTAGTCGGTAACCCTAAAATTTGTTATGTTTAAGTTCTTCTTTTTTTTAATTATTACTGGTGTCAGACTTATTATTCTGTTGGGATCTATTTATTGCTTTTTCTCCCCATCCCCATGGTTTATTATGTAACTGCTTCCTGGTTGTATTGTGTGGCCTTGAAGGCACTTAACACTGCTATTTTTATTATTATTACTGCGTGGTTAGTAATTCTAGGGAGTGATAACTTATGAACTGAATGTAGAATCATTAAATTTTACTACATCCGTTCCTTTTTATAAGAGAAAATTCACTATTTAGATTCATTGAATAATCAATGTATCTAGTCTATAAAGAGACCAAATACATTAGTTATTCAATGAACCTAAAAAATGACTTGTCTCTTATAAAAAGGAACGGAGGTAGTATAAGATAATTATTCGAATTAATCATGTGATTGTGCACCCACACACCTTTTATGGTAATCCCTCTCGTTGCCTGTTGCATGTTGCCTTGTTGCCTTGTGTTTTCAGTGCAGAATAGCCAAGTCCCTCGAATACGAGGATACCTCAGCAATGTTGCCCTCGGTTCATTCTTAAGATCATAAGTCCCAATGATGCTGCCTTCGATTCGCTAATATGATCTCGTCCCTCGAAGTTGCCTACGAAATACTGAGGTATCCTCTGGTTTCCTAAAAGTAAATGGCTATTCTGATCCTTCCCTTAGACTACCCTCCCTCTCTATGGCAGGGATAGTCTTGTGGCGAATGATGATTCGACGACCCTTTAACCTCCAAATAAAAGGACTTCCCTACCCTCCTATGGTATGGATAGCCCTGAAAGGCTAAAAGAACATGATTCATCTAACCAGGTAATTTGCCCCTAATTGCTTTGCTCTGGTTTAAAAATCTGTTTATTACACTTCTTCTTAAAAAACTTCAATAAGGCTACGCTCATTTACGAGCTAAAGTCCTTATTTCTTCTTCTTCTACATTTCTAAACTTTTGGTTTCAAAGAGTAAAGCAATTAAGAGCCCATGGAAAACCATGGATGCAAAGGGTGCCTTACACCTTCCCTTTGTATAAATTACCCCCCGAATTCAGGTTTCTTTTAAAAAGGTTTTTTTCTGTTCTTTTAGCCTTTCTATTTATTTGGATAAAATAAAAGTTGGTGGCGACTCTTGCTTACCGCGACATTTCTTAAAAGTCAGTTCACCGTATTACAGAACTGGCGACTCTGCTGGGGAGAATTTTCTTATAAAAGAGGGGTTACCTTAAAAGTTTAGGATTCACTTAAATGTTTTCTATTGTTTGCTTTGCTTGCTTTATTTTTCAGGGCTGTTTTGGGAATTAAATGAAGGACGAATCCTACACCCGGATTCAAGTACACCTAAGATAGGAAGTGGCATAGTCATGGCGACCTCCTTCATGTATGTGGAGGATTGGTCAATATGAGAGTTCACGCTTAAGTTAGGCCTCTATGGGCGTTTGCATGCTTCTCTTGTATGAGGGAGGTTCATGTGGATGTCTGTGGGTGAGTCGGAGCTTAAGGACCTTTAGTTACCTTTAAGCCATCTTGACTTTTAGGAACGTAGGGGGGGACTACTCTTGATGCATGTTGAGAGCATAGTCGCTACCCGATACTACAACTCAGATAGGTTATTTCTCAAAGTATCATTGCATGGTATGTATGTATCATGTTCGAGGGTGCTTTAGGAGGGCTGACAATTCTGGGTAACTCGGTAGAACCCGTTGCTGATATCATCTTTATCCTTAGAAATACCTTTGGGGAAGGTTATCCCACATGATCTAAACTCCATGCAAGCCAAGCCTAAGGAAATTGTGTGACTTGTTTGTGTTTGCTACTAACTTTTGTTTCCCTGCAGGTTTTGTTAAAAGACTTGTTTACCCTTACTATCTCACGCCGTGTATAACGGGCTGCATTCACATAACATCATGACATCATGACATCATAGGCATAACATGTTGACTAACCCTTTCAAGGATCTTAGGAATTTAGGGCGCACAATTTCAGGTGCTCTTATCAAGGACGGAATTCCTATCTAGGGGCAAGAGGATTTACTTTCCTCTGGCCATTTGTATTCCAAATCAAAGACACCGTACCTATCAAGGGGCAAAAAGATTTATTTTCCTCTGGCCACACATCTTCCAATTCAAAGACACGGTACCTATCAAGGGGCAAGAGGATTTATTTTCCTTTGGCCGTATGCCTTCCAGTTCAGGGACATGATACCTATCAAGGGGAAAGAGGATTCATTTTCCTCTATCCATGTATCTTCAAAAGGATAAGGAATGTCTTAAAGAAGACTACCTGGAAAGGCTGAAAGATGTCTTAAAAAAGACTACCTAAAAAGGTCCTTGGAAAGGACGATGAATGCCTTAGAAAAGACTACCTAGAAAGGTTCTTAGAAAAAGAATGTCTTAAAGAAGACTACCTGGAGAGGTTCCTGGAAAGGATGACAATTCGTCTTAAAGAAGACTACCTGAAAAGGTTCCTAGAAAGGATCGTAAGATTGGTCTTAAAGAAGACTACCTAAAAAAGGTGTGGTGTAATGTATCAACCAATGCATGACTTATGTATATTTGCATGATGCTCCGATGATAGGTTGTTGATAACCAAAGCATATAACTCGCTAATGTTGTAAGGTGTGAGGATGCCTTTTCCTTTTGTTATGCGCCTTGCCCCGGTTTGACTTTTTGAATTACTCCACGCCTTTTGACTTTTTGAAGTTCTCCACGTCTTTAACCTTTTGCAATTCGCACCTTTAACCTCTTGAAATCCTCCACACCTTTATCCTTTGGAAATTATTCACGCCTTTAACCTTTTGAGGCTCTTCCCACCTTTAGCCTTTTGAGATTCTCCACACCTTTTAATGTTCTCCACGTCTTTAGCCTTTCGAGGTTCTCCACGCCTTTAGCCTTTCGAAATTCTCCGCCTTTACCCTTTTGAAATTCTCCACACCTTTAGCCTTTTGTAATTCTTCACGCCTTTAACCTTTGAGATTGTTCACACCTTTACCCTTTTTTGAAATTCTCCCCCTTTAACCTTTTAGGGTTCGCCACACCTTTTAACCTTTTGAGGTTCTCCACACCTTTAGCCTTTAAAAATTCTTCACACCTTTAACCTTTTGAATTTTCCACCCTATGAATTTGATATCCACTGCCCCAATATTTTTGTGGAAAAAGATGCCTCTGATTTCCAAGCCATGAAGGAAGTGCCCCGAGAAATAACCTTGTCATATGCTTCGACGTTTAGATTGAAGGGCATGCCCTTGATCTCTAGGATATGGAGGGCTATCCATAGTGTTTAATCCATTTAAATTTCTCCCATGTTTGACATGCCCCTGATTGTTATTGCTTCGAGATATGACCCAAGTTGATTGAACCTTAGGATGAATGCCCCTAGTTAATAGGATCCTTGATTGTATGCCCCTGTAATCCTTGAAATTTTGCCCCTGTTTAGGAGAACCCTCTGGACGTGGTTTCCCCATTCAAGAGTCTTTATTAGAAGTGATCGCCCTTAATTAACCAATTTCGAGATCTCCTTGATGCTAAGTGTATATTCGTAGATGATGTTGTACCCTTTGAGAAGTAACTCCAATGCAATGCGTATGCAAGTTTTGAAATCGAAGTCCGTTATGAATTAGGACTGGATGTTTAGAAATGAATGTTTTAAGAAGCGTAGTGGTTAGGAATAGTTTTAACAACCCTAGAAGTCGGTATAACAAAATCCTTCTTAATATGCTTTCGTGGTTAACCTTGCCTCTATTAGGACTTTTGAATGTTGTAATTTGGCCTAGTTCATGGTTCAAGAAACAACAGATACAAGGCTCGAAATTTTATTTACCCCGCCCCTTTTCTCCTTGATGTTCTCCCAATCCTAAAAATTCGCCTAATCCAATGAATGTGCTTTGTATGTAAGAGAATCGTTTCAGTTTTGATGTTGAGCAGAAGCCTTAGTAGAGATCCAAGCACCGATGAAAAATGTCATAGAGATCCAAGCATTGATGGGAAGCTTTGATGATTTATCAGTCACAAGATTATCCTTTGTATTTTGCTTTTGTTTTTCTATCCCTTATTTTTGCATGATGTCATACCCTAATTTTTGACCCCCCTGAGATGACATATCTTCAGGATTTTTCATCAGGTCAAGACAAGTACCCAGAGCAGTCATTTCTCCATCTGGTACCTAATCGAGGATGCTCAAAGACAAGAAAGCTCAGGCAAAGGATCAATCAATACAAAGACTAGTCTCTAATACAATCATGGGGCTCAAAAACTTCACTTTTCTCATCTATGATTGATTAGACATCCAGTCATATGAGTACAGGTTTACTCAGGTCACCAGACTAGGGTTTTGAGCCTATCAAGGACTGAAATCAGGGATCACATTTGGGAAACCCTAAAAAAACCTCAGAGGATCATTCAAAGACATCAATCATCTTCAAATAACTCATATTACAAGATCTACTGGACATCACACTTCAATTCAAAGTCTACAGTCATTATTTTCACATGGTCGACAAATTAGGGTTTTGACCTAATTCACCAAGATAGTTGACTTTTTAATCAGGGCATGAATCCAAAACTCAAGACATGATTCAAGAGTCTTTACTACCTCAATATAATCCATTTATATCATCCATTTGGGGAGAAGATCTTATTTCTACACAAAAGCCCAAAAATTCACTTTGTCAGGAAAAAGTCAACTATGAAGGATCATCATTGACTTTTAAGGTTTTTGGTCAAAAAATGACTTTCAAAGATCAATATCATCAATATATGGATGTCAAAGTCATTTGGCCAAAGAAATTCAAAGAAATTCATCAAGGAGCGAAAAGTCGGGAATTAGGGTTTTTGAGGGCATGGTGAGATCTCAAAATTTCACCTACACAACTCAAAAAACTTCCAACATGAAAGTTGTAGATCTTGCCAAATAAAACAACATCTTACAAGGGAACTTTTTTCAAAAGATCAACCATTTATGAAGTTTTGGAAATTTTGAAGTTTAGGTCATAAACACTTAGAAATTTTTCTAAGTGTTTTAACCTAGTTTTCTTCCAACTTTGACCTCATTTTTCACAAATTTCCCAAAGGATTCTGAAGAAGACATAAACTAATGATTTAAAGTAGATGTTTAGGGCTTTCCAAATTGTGTTCAACCTTCTCAAAATTCAATTTGAGCTAAGAGTTATGCTTGTTCAAAGTTGGCCTCATGAAGTGAAATTATAGGTCATGCATCATTTTGGAACTTTGAAGTTTTGTGCACATGACCTCAAATACAGATGCTACATGACCCATAATACATCTGCAAACATGCCATGCATTCATTTTCACCATGCCATGATAATTGAAGAAGATTCCTAAAACAAGAACATGTGATTATGTAATGATTACATTTGAGAATTTATGGCAAATTGATGAATCACCCAAGGAATCTTCTCATCAACCAATTAGAGCTCACTTTGCATCTGAATTGTCCCCTAAGATCAGATAGAATCAATGGATAGGGGAGGTGGCTCGAAAATGCAATGATCACACTTGGATATTCTTTGAAATTTCTTCATGGCTAAGAAACCAAACTTGCTTCACTAAGCAAGCTCACTCTCTCACTCAGTACTGAGACATTTGCCTATAAATAGGAGAGCACAATTCAGTAGAAAAACACACCAAAGCAACCATATTACTTGCTTTCTCTTTCTCTTCTCTTGTTCATTGTTTTTCAAAGTTCTTTGGCAAGAAGAATCGATTTCTTCAAACCAGAGCTTATCTTTGGGAAGTGAGCATTCTAACATCTCAAGGGAGGTCATTTGAGGTGATCCAAGCACCTGGATCACTTCTGTAGGTGGAGGAACACCATTGTTACTCTCACTTTGGAGCATCTGCAGTTGGAGGTCCATGGAGTGATTCAGAAGGTTTCAAGGCAAGCCAATCATCCAGACACACTCCTCAGGTCATAGTGAAGCTAACCAGATGGCTGCAGCTCATCTGTAACTCGAGAATCAACACCCTCCATGTTCACTTGAAGCTGAAATCGAGGGAGGTCCATAGAACAATTCAGGAGGTTTGAGGTCATTACAAGCATTCAGTTAGCATCACTGAGCCACAAGGAAGCTTTTGGGATCATTCATACAAGCCCAGTTGCTCTCTATCATCCTCACGATCTCCATTTTCAGAGGTAAGTTTCTGAACCCTCTCTCTTTAATTTAAGTACTCTTTGTGAAATAGCTCGATTCTATCTTGTTCAGCATCATCAGAGGATTGAAAACCCTCTATCATCATCCATTTATCTTTCAGTATAGTCATTTAATTTAATTTTGAAATTTTAGGGTTCTTCACGATTTCTGGTAAATTAGTTAGATGTAGTTAATGATAGTTCATGTTAGTTACATATTTAGAATCGTGAGTGAATTTAGAGCAAGTTTCATGTTTACATCGTTGCAAATGGTTGAGAAACAAGTAAGTTCAGAAATTCAAAAATGGAGAGCTTGAGGTTGAAGATGAAGATGGTGGTGGCGCGTAAATTTGAATTCTCAGGGGAGAGTTTATTTTATTTTGAATGGTGTGCGTTTTATTAACGACTGAATAACTTGCCCTAGTGGCCACACATGCGCTCTTAGTCTCCTCATGCCAAAGGTCTGGGGTTCGAATCCCCCTCGCCCCAGACTTTTTGGTTCTTTTATTTTTCAAAGATTTACAACTTGTTTTGAAACATAACCAAATGAAGGCAAGTCACTAACACTGAGCGCGCGTTGGCTCAGTGGTGTTGTTTTGGGCTGGTGACCTCAAGGGCGTGGGTTCAAACCCTCCAAGGGCCAAAACTTATTTTTTAACACTAATTTCTTTCATTTCTCTTCACAACTTCACATATTTATTTAACCTATCAAAATAAATCATTTTCACTTCATTTTTCATACACCTATTATTTAATATATCTATTTTGTGAATAGTCAAAAAAATCATAAAAATATTATTTATTTCTTGAGTTTTTAATTAGGTTTAAAATAGTATGTTTTTAAGTGTTTTCTTAAATACTTTAAATATATATTATCACTTTATTTTAACCTAATCACTTTGTAAATAAGTTTATGATAAAACCCTAATTATTTAGGTCTTAATTAAATAAAAATCTTTATTTTTACTTTAATTAAGTTGACTTTTGTCAATTTTCAAAGCTGTTATCAATCTCCGATTAAACGGATGATTAAGGTTTTCAAACAACAAAACCTTATATCATTTCAAATCATTTTCAACTGTTTTTATCACCAGTACTATAAAGTACTGGGCCTCTAATAGAGTGTAAGTCCCAAAAAACCTTCTCTTCTTAGCTTGTTTTCAAAACTGTATTTTCAAAATCTTCTTTCTGTTTTCAAAACATTCCTCTGGTATTTGAAGGGCATTATTCCCGGTGAAACTCTTCAGATACCTATGTGACCTTTGTCCAACTTCACTTCTTCTGTTTTAAAAAAAACATTAACTGTTTATCATATATATATTCAACTGTTATCAACAAAACAACAAAAATACTGTTGAGGCTCTGTATATACTTCTTCAATGGCCTCCACTCCATCCAGGTTAGGCTTTACAAGCTTTCAATTTACAGTCTTTATTTAAATTACTGTCAAATATAAACTGTGCATATATTAGTTTAGAACTACGTTTGAGTATAAACCTTAGGACAGCTAAACTATATATATATATTAGGAATATGACCTAGGATTGAGAATGTCTTCCCGGTGAAGGCTCTTTCCTAATTAGAGATCTGTAGTTCAAACCCCCAAGATGAATTATTCCCGGTGAAACATCTTGGCAAAAACCTTAGAATCCAAATAATAGGACACGTCCACCCAAAGAGGAATTATTCCCGGTGAAACCTCTTACCCATTTGCTTAGAGCCAAAATAAGTTCAAAACTACATAGCTTTCTCTTGTGCTATAACAAGGACCCTCGATTAGCCTCCTCTTGGGCTTTGTACAAGGACCCACAGGCTTCTTAAAAGCATTTCCAGCTTCCTCTTGAGCTTGTATACAAGGACCCATCAGGTTTCTTATAAACATAGGAACAGGTCTTTAGTCACCTTTTAGCCTACCCTGGTGAGTTTCTTCCAATTTAAAACCAGACTTTAAACAAGCTAAGTTTGTCTCAATTTTGCATTGAGTACATTTTTGGAATGAGAGACATGGACAGTCTCTGTCACCCTTATCTTCATCAATCTTCCTTAGCAGAGTCTAGGATCCATGTTTGGCCATCCTCAGCATTGAGTCAGCCTTCATCTTGGGCTTTAAACAAGAAGTTTCCACTAGATAATCTTTCTGCCCTTCATTTCAACACCATCCCTGGAAAGGGTTAGCTTCCACACATTCCTTCATTTTAATAAAATCCCCTGGAAAGGGTTAGCCTCCAAAGTCAATTAATAAAAATGTCAAAACCCCTGGAAAGGGTTAGCCTCCAAAGTCAATTAATAAAAATGTCAAAACCCCTGGAAAGGGTTAGCCTCCAAAATTAATTAATAAATAATTTCATTCTCTTAGGAGATAATTTCCCCAAAAGAGTCAGAACCCCTGGAAAGGGTCAGCCTCCAAAAAACATGATAAAGTCAGTCTTTTAACAGACAAATTCACCAGCTGAGTCAAAATCCCTGGAAAGGGTTAGCTTCCAAAGAAAAACAGTCTTTTAATAAATAAAACCTCCTCAGTAGAGTCAAAACCAACAAAAACAGTTAGCCTCAACCTTGGGCTTCATACAAGGCACCCAAACAATAAAACTCCCCTGTCAAGAGTCAGCCTCAACCTTGGGCATTGTACAAGGCAGATAATAGAGTCTCTCCAGTGAGTCCTTCATCACTCAGTAGCCACAACCTTGGGCTTTGTACAAGGCAGATAAACCATATCTTTCATGTGTCAAAGATTCCTAACACTTAGGGTCTTTCCCCATATAGTCATCCATACTTAATTAATTTAAGAGTCCGCCACAACCTTGGGCTTTGTACAAGGCAGAAAATAATGTTTTCCCCTAGCTAGAGTTAGCCACAACCTTGGGCTTTGTACAAGGCACATAAAATAGAGTCATTCATTCAATTATCCTCAACAGTCAGCCACAACCTTGGGCTTTGTACAAGGCACACAAATAGAGTCTCCCTAAGTAGAGTCAGCCTCAATTCTGGGCTTTGTACAGAACACAAAAATACCTTGTAATTAATTCCCAGTGGAGTCATCTCCCAGAGTCAATAATATTAATTAATCAATCAAAAAGCCTCAAGCTTGGGCCTCATACAAGCCAGCTAAAGTCAAATCTTTTATACAGTAGATAGACATAGCTTATCTCCATAGAGAGATATTTTTACTACTCTACCACATTCAAACAAACAAACATTTCATTTCAATTTTAATCAAGTCTCCCATTTAGGATTTTGAAAGGCATGAGCTGGCAGTAAAACCCAAACATGTGGTAACTTTCCCTAATTTGGATGAGCATCTTTCTTTCATTTAAGAGGCATTTGACTGGTATACTTGCACATACACAAGTAAGGTCCCCCTCTTGAATGAAATGAATTCAGTTATTCTGTCACTCCTTTAAATGTTTGTGGTAGAATAGTACAAATACCTCTCTGTAGAGATAATTTCATGTCTCTTTACTGTAAACAGAGATTTAATTCCAAGCTTCAACCTTGAGCTTCAAGCAAGGCACCAAAAATAATTAATTTCCCTAGTTAGTTCCCCGAACTACATTAAGCTCTGACTTCCACTAGGGATATGTAGGCATGAGGTTCACAAGGAATCTCAGCGAGCTAATAAAATACCAAAAATAGTCAGTTTGTCTGTCTGTCTGTCTTTTAAAATCAATTCAATTCTCTCTCCTAATACAAAGGAGAAACTTTCCCAATCATTAGCAATAAACACAAACACAATGACACAGAGAAGGTTCCTGTAGAGTACTACAGATATGTAGGGTGTTTAAACACTTCCCTATGTATAACCGACCTCCCGGACTCCAGAATTTCTAGTCTAGGTGTAAATCCCCACACTTAGCAAACTCCTAGGGTTTAGTTGAGATCTTTTTTTCCCTTTCCTACTCGTAGGACAAATAAGAAAGTTCGTGTGATATCGTAGGAAGAACTGAAATAAAATTCATCCCACCACGGGCGCATTCTCCTTCCAAATTTCGCGTGAAGGGTTTAGCGTGCCGTCCTCCCAAGTGAAACGGGGAGGTAAAGAAAACGACCACCACAGAAAAATGGCGACTCTGCTGGGGAAGATTGATGAGTGTTAAAAACCTTGGTTTTTCATCCAAACCAATGGTTGACCTGTTGCTGGTCCAGCCCCAATGAGGAATTAGGGATGCCAAATTCCCCCTCAAACAAGAGAGGTCCTGCCTAACCTCTGTGTCATTTCATGTGTTTGTTGCATTTATATTTGTTTATTTTGTTTATTCTGTATCGGGAAAGGGCTTGATTCCCCCTTGTGGTGAGAAATCCTATACCCGGATTTGAGTGCAACATAAGATAGGATGGAGGATGTCTTCCCGGTGAAGGCCCTCTAATCTTGGTTTCCAAATCTACTCTTGGGATTTGCCTGGCTGGTTGTGATTAACTGCGCCACTGCATTCCGAGACTGATTTGTACCAGGAGGACCTACACTCAGAGAAAACTCTCTTATAGATACCAATCAACGTATCTTTGAGGTTGAGCAAAAACTCTGAGACCCCTAGAACCCGTTCTACAGGTACAAAAATCCTTAACCTTAGTTTACCATTGGGGCGGGGATTGCGTTTTGACTTCATGACCACTATACCCTTCAACGCCATGTTTGTTTAAAACTCTTGTGTGTGCATTCATGCATTCATGCATCATTCATTAATAAACAACTAAAAACAAAAAGAGTCTTTTTCGAGTCGTTTTTCAAGGAAACTAAATAACGAACGTTTTGAACTTCATAGAAAGAGAGAAACGGAGAAAGGACTTAAGGATCTATACCATGGATTATGGGAAAAAGAGAGCTAGGAAATACACCTTCAAGATTCCCCAGGTCGAGGAACTGGGAAAGCTCGGAAAACTGGTGGTCAACCCCCAGGCTTTCAAGGAGAAGTATGGAAAACTTCTGCCTTTGCTCAATACCAACATGGTGGATGGGATCCTTCCCACCTTGGTACAGTTTTACTATCCAACGTATCACTGCTTCACTTTTCCAGATTATCAGCTCATGCCTACGTTAGAGGAGTACTCTCGTCTGATTGGAATACCCGTGTACGCGCAAGATCCGTACTCCGGTTTGGAAAAGAATCCTGACGACATTATCATTGCTGCAACTACTCCTTTGAACGTAGTCGACATCAGAACTCATATGGTGAGTAGAGGAGGAATTCAAGGATTGCCCTCCAAATTCCTGTTTGATCAAGCTCGGTACTTCGTCAGCATCCAAGATATGAGCGCTTTTGAGGAAGTCTTGGCTTTGCTTATCTACGGATTGTTTTTGTTCCCTAACATTAACGATTTCGTCGACATCAATGCAATTAAGATCTTCTTAATTGGAAATCCAGTTCCAACCTTGCTTGCGGATGCTTATTACTCTGTGCATTCAAGAAACCTGCAGCGAGGAGGATTAATCACATGCTGCGTACCGTTGTTATACGAATGGTTCGTTTCGCACCTGCCAAAGTCTAGCACTTTCTGGAACATGAGGGATGGCCTTTACTGGTCACAGAAAATCATGTCTCTCACTCATACAGATATTGATTGGTGTAGTCCTGACAACGACGAAGCCAAGATCATCTTCAGTTGCGGAAATTTCCCCAACGTACCCCTTATTGGAACTAAGGGAGGAATCAGTTACAATCCAGCTTTAGCCCGTCGTCAATACGGCTATCCCATGAAAAATATTCCAAGTAACATCCAATTGGAGGGTCTGTTCTTCAAGAACATCGACGATCATGGCAACATGCTGAAGAAGGAAATTGTCCAAGCCTGGCGTCTTGTTCACAGTAAAGGGAGAAGATTGTTAGGAAAACATCTTTGCATCTCCCTGGATCCTTACCTTCAATGGGTACGCGTCAGAGCATTCAAGCTCAGGATGCCATATCAACATCAAGAACCTATTCCCCTAAGGGAACCAATTTACCTTTTCTCCACCGATGTTGAAAAACTGCAAGCGGCATTAAACAAGGTATGCCAAGAAAGGAATGCTTGGAGGAACAAGTATCGAATTGTCAACACGGAAAATGTTGAAATTCAAAACATCCTAAGAAGGAAGGATGAGTTACTTGAAGTACTCGATCGACAAGTGACAC